>NC_038243.2:14874617-15009964 GCF_000004515.6 Glycine max
TTTATTGACAGATTATGTTGCTTGGGATAAAAAACATTTAAAGTAAACTATATTAAAAATATATATAACATGTTTTAAATAATAAAACATTAAAACAAAATAATAACATATCAAATAAAATCACAACAAGTATACTAATAAAATCAACTTAATATTATTTATTATATATTTAAATATATTTTTTAAACTTTTTTATTTAAAATAAAAATAAAACCGTAAAAAATATTATATTTAAAAGAAAAAAAAGATTTACGAAAATAAAAAAATAGGTTAATAAAACAAAAACGTGTCTACAAATAGTAAAAAAATAGTTTTAAAAACTTTAAAATTTAAAAAAGAAAAGAATAAAATAGTTTTATGACTTTAAAGTCATAAAAAATAATAAGATTTGCATTGAAATTTTAAATATTTTTACGACTTCAGGTAAAAAAAAAAAATAACAAGTCGTAACAGGTTTTACGACTTCTGAGTTAAAAGTCCTAATACCTGTTAAACTTATTCGGTTTTGGGTAATTTTTAAAAATATATCTCAATTGAAAAATTGGAATTTTTTTTTACCCTAATTGATAAAAAAGCCCATAAGAGTAATGTGTACGGATACTAAGATACTCGTATCCTACCCATTAACAAGCAAATAAAAAAGTATCCATACGATACTTATTTATAATATCCATCATTGACAAAAATTTTCCGTAGATACATACAGATTTTTTTTTCATCCCTATTTGTCCCTACGTCTTGCTTGCAATTGACACACAAACATTGATGTAACATTAATTGCAGATCATTTGGTTTGCATAGGATCCACCATGCAATGAACATTTCTTTGATACTAGACTATTGCTACACAATTCCCTGTGATCCTTCGATGAATTATGCAAATGATTTCTAGGTTTATAAGCTCAAAGATGGATCACAAACTTCCCCAGTTTCCAGCCTTTGTCCTTTTTTGTTTTCATTCTCAAGAGAGTCTAAATAAGGCAGTGTACAGTAGTCCTTGGTGGTAGATAGATTGCAATATATAGAATTTTCCTTATATAATTGATAATTCACAATGTGGTGCACAACTTGGTCGTTGATAGGTTGCAACATATATAGATTTTTCCTTATATCATGAATTTTAGTATAGTTGAGAATGAAGTTTGGATGTGGGGTTCCAATATGCAAATCCAGAGTTTCATTTCATAAGAATTACTTAAAACAGCTAGGAATGATTGTTTGGTAATATATGAGACTGAGAAGAGGCGGTTGAAGAATTTATTGAAAAGTGTGACCAAGATTAGTGTAATAATAAAAATATGTGAAAATCAAGTCACCAAGAAGTATCGATCATTTCATTGGTGAGACGTGAAATTGATGTGATGCAATCAAATGCAACTTTTAAAAATGCATCAAATATGAAAAATTAAGTTCGTTTGAGGATTTATTTTTTGTTTTTATTTTTAATTTTTAAGATTTAAAAAATATGTATTAAGAGAAAATATTTTAAGGTGCTATCATATTTTTATTTCTTTAGAAAAGCCAAAAATGTTGATTTATTATTTTAGATGGGGACTTGTTTTTTAAAATACTTTTATGCAGATGTATTTTCACTTTTGTTTTATATTTAAAAAAAATTAAAAACAAACAACACTCAATCCAAATATGATGAATTAAATAATTGAATATAAGTGATTAATGTAATGAAATTAATATTAGAATATTTGAATATTATTCAGATTTAATTTTTAATAAAAATAATTATTAAAATTTTCCTTATTTTTCCATCAAACTTAGGATAATCAGAATTGTTTTCTCTGGTGAATGGAAGGTAAAGAAAAAAAAAAACCAAGCGTGACCTAAACCAAACGCCCCCTGTTTTTTGTTTTCATTCCTATATGATAATATTGATTACATTTATTAATTTAATTTTAGTGTCTCTATCCCTTTAATTATAAATCCGCACCATGCGTCATGGTGTTCTCATTCACAATTTCCCGCTATTAAACCCTGTAATGTTCCTAAGCCAATAGCTTTAAACAAACAGAGAGACAGAGAAAGCAGTGAAACGGTAATACATACACAGAAGAATAAGAAGAAGTTGTAGATGTTTTCGAAACCCTGCACCCAACTCTAACAAGAGAAGAAGCCTTCTTCAGTTCATCACCAATGGATCCGTGTCCCTTCCTGCGTCTTATGATAGACTCTCTGGCTCTCAATCTTCCCTCCGCCACCAAACCGCCACCTGTCTCCGGCGTCCACCCTTCCACCACTCCATGCTTCTGCAAAATCCGCATCAACAACTTCCCCTCTCAAACCGCGCTTCTTCCACTCTCTTCTTCCTCTTCCGCCCACGCCGCCCCCGACACCGCCACCTCCGCCCCGGGCTTCCACCTCGACTCCCTCGCCCTCCGCCGCCTCTCAGGCAAACCTCTCACCCTCCGCCTCGCCGTCTACTCCGGCAGCACCGCCCGCGCCTGCGGCGTCTCCTCCGCCAAGCTCCTCGGGTGCCTCAACCTCACGCTCGACCTCTCCGCCGCGCTCTCCCGCCCCAGCACCTTCCACTCCGGCTGGCTCAGCCTGAGAAAGAAAAAAACCGGCTCCGAACCGACGCACAGAAAGCCTGTGCCTCGGCTTCACGTTGTGGTCCGGTCCGAACCGGACCCGCGGTTCGTGTTTCAGTTCGGGGGAGAACCGGAGTGTAGCCCGGTGGTTTTCCAGATTCAGGAGAATAATATCAGACAGCCTGTCTTTAGTTGCAAGTTCAGCGCGGATCGTAACTCTAGATCCAGGTCAGTGTGCCAGCAACCACTTTTCTTCTTGTTAAAGTATAGTAGTAGTATGGTGCATTTTCTTTTAGAGTGCGTTTGTACAGAGGATAGAGGATTTTAATTGAGGAAAGTAATTTATCAAATTTTGGATGTTTTTTTACGAGGAATTTAAAATTTTGTAATTTTAAAACAGAATTTTAAATAACTAAAAATCTGAAATTTTAATTTTCTTCTAAAAGGTGAAAAATTGAAATTCTCTTCTTACAATCTTTTCCAAGAATACGTATAACTAACATACAAATCATATTTTTTTTTCATCCTCATAATTTTAACCTTTTTTATCCAAACACAAAATTTTGAAAATAAAAGAATTTTAATTGAAGTATTTAAAATTCTTAAAATTTAAAATTTCTCAAAATTCAAAATTTTAAATTTCTCCATCCAAACACACTCTTAGTTTTGAATAACTCTATCTACTATTCTCACTTCCAAGTAATAAGATCTTAATTTGTCTCTCATGCATAACAAAGTGATTGGAATTTATTTTTTTATACTAAAAATGAGTCATTCAGATTTTCAGATAAAAATTAATCTTTAACAAAATCATAAATATTCTGTACGTACCCTGTAAAAAAAGTAACTCTTACTTCCTCAATCTGCCACTCCATCTTTTTCACCTTTTATTCATTTACATTCTTTTTTCTAAAAAATATAATATATGCTACTTTCTACGTAGTATGGCAGAGAGACAGAGGCTACACATCTGAAATAATGAATTTACTTTTGATTCAATTTTTTCTTTTTGGAAATTCGTGTTTTGATTAAATATCAGGGCATTAAATTTTGAATTTAATTACCATGTTTTGAGAGAGAGTGTATAGTTTTTTTTTTTTTGTTTTTTTTTTTACATTTACCAAACTTATATACAATTTCTTTCATTATGCATATATTTTTGGTATTGTTCTTCTATTGATTTGAAGTTTTATTTTTTTATTATTAAACTTTTACTGTAAAAATTCGAATTATAATTGGAAAACTACACAAAAATAATTAATAAACCCCGTGTAAGTTTTGACTTTTTTTTTATCAGTAGTTTTGACTTATTTACGTTCTCATTTAAGCATTTATTGTTATATATAGAAAATTTGTTGATTTTTATAATATAACTTTTAAAATTATATTTAGAATATGAATCTTTAATTTTAATTTTTAATTGATGTATTTAAAAGTATTTACATTTTATTCCGTTCAATTAATTGGTATTTTATTACTTAGGATTGAATATATATGTTTTTAGGCAATGTTTAGTTGTCTTAAAAAAGGTAATGTTTAGTTTCCTTTGAGTCATTTATTTTTCAAAATGTGTTACATATAGTACTAGTCTTCGTCCTTGTACAAAATTCGACATCTATTAGTCTTTTATTTATAGAATAAGAACAACATAGGATGCATGCATTTTCATTAATAAGAGATTAAAAGAAGAAGATGTATTTCTAGAAATTAAAAATAAATTTTACCTTGTTTATTTGTGACTATAAAAATATAAGTATGAGCTGTGACAAGATGGTGGGAATCTTTTAAATAATATAGACAGCTCATATATAATAGATGAAATGTAAATTTATGTACTAATTAAATACCAAAGTTTTGTGAAGCAAGAATTTATTGGTGTGGGTTGGCAAAGTTACTGGTGGGGCTAATATGTTTGGTTAATTATAGTTATGAAATAAGGTGAGGTTAGACATGTGGGCTGGCTTGTCGATGTCATCCTTTGGAGTTGGTACCTAACCATCAGCACATGCTTAGTCAACTCTCACCTCACCTTATCCAGCTCACAATTCCTTTTCATGACGTCGTGCCTTAGTTGTTATCCTTTTCTGCCCATTTTCATTTGCTTATTGCTATCATCACCCCCCACTTTGTCCTTTCTGTTTCTCGTGAAACAAACATTCAAAACGCCAATGGTACCACACGAAAGTTTCATTTTCATGGCTGCAAATCCACTCTTGGAAAAAAAAAACTTCCCTCCACACTTCAATCTCCACGTTCCTATCTCCTGCTCACAACATTATTCCACCAATTTGGTAGTTTCCTGATTATTCATTCTTTCAGTTACTTTGTCTTTAATTAGCATTTTTTTTTAATAAAACTTTCATAAGATAAAACGTGTAAAATCATCGGCTGATAATCTAATTTAATTTAATCATAGAGAATTAGGGGGAATCAACAAATACTCAAAAATGTTTTGACAAGTTCAAATTAAGCTATCTTTGCATGTGCTGGTATCTAGCTGCATACCCTGGTTTTTGGTCAAACAGACTGGCCGAGATTTTCGAAACTGTGAAACTTAACTGCCCTGGATTCCCTCCCATGTGCTAGTATCTGCCTGCAGTCGCAATATCTCATATATTTTATTATTCTACCACGTTTGACATTTTTCATTAGGTATACTAACTGAATTAATGAATGATTTTTTTTTTTTTTTATCATATGCTTTCCAAATATTTAATTATACCTCTTATCTCTGACATACTTTCATTCGCTTCACATATTCTTATACGATAGGTATTTGATACTGATATTAGTGGTTACTTCACTGATATGTATCTATAAAGTATCCGAGTCTTTAAAAAGGTTATGAAAATTCTAATACGACTAAATATGAGATGATATAGAAGTATGTGTAAAATAGAAACATAAAAGCATTATTGTTCCTTGATGAACCAAAAAGAGAAACTGTCCAAGAAGTGATTTATAATGTCAATGACTTCAAAAGCTTTATTTTGCTTTTAGTAATGTCCAAGAAGTATGACTTAATTTGTATTTGTAAAATTACAATTATATAGTTATTATGTTTTATGAACTTTTAGACATATCTAAATATAACCTTAAATGAGTGATTGTATCCTGTATATTTTTTAGAATAATCCTATGTATGTATAGTGACTGATACACCTATTATATCTATGCATTATAGCCTTTTTATTTTATTCATGATTTGTTTTTCACTTTTTTCAAATTCAGGTCTTTACCCTCAGATTTTGCTAAAAACCCCAGTAGATGGAGAAGAACCTTGAAAGGTGTTAGAGAGCGTCATGGGAGGGAGAGAAAGGGCTGGATGATAATAATCCACGATCTCTCTGGCTCACCGGTTGCTGCAGCCTCCATGATAACCCCATTTGTCCCTTCCCCTGGTTCAGACAGAGTATCAAGATCAAACCCAGGTGCATGGCTCATTCTTCGCCCCAATGGTGCCTGTGTGAGTAGCTGGAAGCCATGGGGTCGTCTAGAAGCGTGGCGAGAGAGAGGCCCCGTCGATGGCTTGGGCTACAAATTTGAGCTCGTCATTGAGAATGGACCTACCAATGGAATACCAATTGCTGAGGCCACAATGAATGTGAAAAAGGGTGGCCAATTCTGCATTGACTACAAAGTGATGAGGGATTCTGGATTATTGGGTTCGAGGTTGCAAGGGAAAGGGTTTGTGATGGGTTCCACTGTGGAAGGTGAAGGCAAAGTTAGCAAACCTGTTGTGCAAGTTGGGGCACAGCATGTGACATGCATGGCTGATGCTGCTTTGTTCATTGCACTTTCTGCTGCCGTTGATCTTAGCATGGATGCATGCCAGCTCTTCTCGCATAAACTAAGGAAAGAGCTTTGTCATCATGAAGAACAAGTTTCCTTTCCCTAAAAACCTGCTTGAATTGAATTGAATTGAATTGTTGTCCTTATTAAATTATACAAGTTACCATCTGCTGCAGTGATAGCCAATGTGTTCCCACTCGATGCATAGTGGGAACTCTGGTTTGAGCATAGAGAGACTTGCATTAGTTAATCAAGTCGTTGCAGCTGCTATGGCCGATTCAGTTTTGTGAATGCTATTGTTAGGAAATTAATCAGAGTTGCTAGTTTTGTTGAGTCTACCTTTTCTGGTTGGATTTTCTTAACAGCAGAAATTAGAGGGGCGATTTTAACAGCATTTTTTTTACTGAACTGTACAAAGTACAAACAAACCACAGACAAATGTCTGTTTATATATCTATTTTAATTTTTATATATTTATTATTTATTTTTTTATGTCTTTCTGATGATGTTTGGTTCTGCATCTTATGCCAATTGACGCCTGTTACTTTTTCCTAAACCCCCATAAGCCCATAATTAGTTCTCCGTTGGCACTCAAAATATCCATATGTTAGTCAAACTGCTTATGGGACTAATATTAGTTTAGTCATATTTAAACTTCCCGTGGGTGCCATCTCGTGGGGTATTGGTAATGGGAGGTTAGTTAATTTTTGGGACGAAAATTGGGTGCCATCTCGTGGTAAATTACTTCCTTTATGTAGAGAATTTATATATAATACACTAAACACCAAGGTTCCTATTTGATAGGATTTTGATTTTATCCTATCGTTTTCTGTTCTAATCACTTTATCCTATTTTTAAGCCAACTGAACTAATTATCTTGTTTTTCTCCCGTTGCCAACTTGTAGCCATATATGAAAACAACCAAAGTTTCCATCACTATATAATGCATGTGTTTTAATCCGAGTGCTTTATATATATATATATATATATATATATATATATATATATATAGAATGCACGTTCAAATATTGCTTTCCAAAGATTCGACTATATTTTTTATATTTTGGATTGGAATTAAGAACAATATCAACACAACTCGAAGATGGCATGGGGATGAGTTTACGAATTTTAAACCCGTTTCTTCTATATCCAAATCCGAATCTTCTATATCCATATCCGAACCCGACGGAAAAAGTCGAATCTGTCTCCATCCTATACATATTTGATAGAAAGAAAAATGATAATCATAAACGAGACACATGAACGTTGTCGTTGCTTTTCACACAATCGATTCCTCACATGCACGTTGCTTTCTTCGGTAATTTGCTTCTAATAAATTGAGATCCATGGAATCATGTGGCAAACGTAACATGCATCCACCAATACTTATATCTTGTGTTTTGAGTAAACAAATACACACTTATTAATAGTGTTTCCAACGAAACGATGGGTTCTGGCGCATGGCTGGTGTTGGTCTCAACAATGAGTTACATTTCTTTGGAATCGGTCCTGAGACTCCCGTCATCATCGGAAACCTACATACAGCGAAGGTACTGTACAGCTTGAGGCTGGCGGTGGAGACGAACAACGCTGGGGCATGGGACTGCGTACCGCGGAGATGCATGGGTTTCGTGGAGCGGTACATTAGAGGAGTCCGGTACCTGAGGGACAGCAAGGTTATCGCCAAATTTTCCTCAGACTTCGTGAAGAGCGTGCTGCCACTGGTCGGAGACGTAAGAGACGCATCATTGGTGTTCGACATCGCCGAGACGCTGCTCTGCAACGCAGATTTGTTCTTTAACATGGCAAACAGTACTCAACTTGACTCCATAGAAAATAATTCTGCAAAAATTGGCTGAGTTTGATATATCCTTTATTTTTAAATCGATTTAAACTTGCAAACAATCTAATTTAGTTCGTCAACTTCACTTAATTTAAAATTATAATTATTTTACATATTTTTATTTATTGAAATTAATGAAAAAAAAATAACCGTATCAATTTTATAATCTAAAATATATTACATATATGTATATGTTAAATTAATAATTATTGTACATGCTTGTATTTATTCATTTAGCAATTTAATAATATAAGATATTTAATATATGCATAGATTTATAAGTAGATATAAATAAATAAATTTATATATCGAGTTCGATCATGAACCAATTAAATTGACAATGGTGATAGAGATGTCACTTTGTTAGTGGTGACGGTGTGGTGTTTGTGGTGGTTGTAATAATGTTAGTAGTAGTTGTGCTAGTGATGACAGAGATGATATTATTAATAGTGGTGATGATAATGATGGTGGTGACATTAATAGTGGTAGTGGTTATAACAATGTCAATGATAATAATGGTGGTGCCCTATTGACAATGATATTGGTGGTGGCACCAAGTGGTGGTGGTGATAGTTGCTACGACATTGGTGATGATTGTAGTAATGGTAATGGAGGTGGTGGTGATGATATTGGTGATAACAATAGTAGTGATGATTGTAGTAGCGTTTTAACACTACAAATCAAATTCATAAAATCTTTTTTCTTGATTTTAAAAATGGGTGTAAAAGTGTTTTAAAGATGATTTAAAAATCATTTCAACTCTGTTTGAGTTGAATTGTCAAGTGGAGTCTTGAACTATGTTTGAGTTGGTTTGATTTATTTTCAGTCCTACCCTCCAATCTCAAATTTAACTACATTTAATTACACCAAATTCAATTAAAAGTAATTTTTCTCTAACTTAATATTTATTGAAACTTGGTATTAGGAATAAAAAAAGTCATCAAAATTAACCTCAACTAAACAAAGAGTATTTTAGAGATATACTCTTTTAACCAGAATCAGGTACATAGATTATTTAATGAAAAATATTACATGGACACCTAAGATGTTATTTGATAGGTATAGAGAAGGAGAAAAAAATAAGATATGATAGAAAAATAAGAGATATGAGAAGAATATTTAATATAATGAGGTATTTATGTGGTATTACTCTTATTTAATCTCTATTTAAAAAAATAATAAATAATTGTGTACTGTTAATCAAGGCCATTAGGTCCAATGCTAATTAAGTGAAAATTAGAAGATATAGAGAGCTGGGCGATAGTCTAGGATCTATGTTTTCACTCCGTGAATCTTGGAGGAACAAGAGAATGTTCTTGAATAGTTTTTTGTTTCGAGAAATTGCGAAGACGTATGTGGATTTTGTGCGCAAAAGGTGTTAGTGGAGTCGTTGGGTCTTGTGTATCTGCTGCGGTCAATGTTGAACGAGAGCGTGCCAGCAAGGAACAAGCCTTTAGAATGAATAGAGAACAAGAAGGAAAATCTGACTCCTTCCGTTTCAGTTCCAATACATGGATTTTCTTGGAGGCTTCCAATTTAGTTCCAAATTCATGCTGCATATTGCTATTCAAAGCGTCAATGATCAATAAAACTTTCCCCTAGGTGGAATGGAATCTCTTCGTAAATTAAAAATTTAATTACTCATTTTCATTTCTAAAATTTCATTATTTATATCTTTTAATTTTTATAATTTTAAATTTGTTTTTTTAATCATTTTAATTCTCTTATAGTTTCGTTAGTTTGAAAGTAATTTTTTAATTTTTATAATTTATATTTAATTTTTTTTGTTCTTATAATTTCACAGTAATTTTTTAATTTTTATATTTTATATTTTAATTTTCTTTTAATCTTTATCATCAAAATAAAAATTATATTATCAATTATAATTAATTACAAAAATATTAATAAATAATTTGTAATTAATTTATCACAAGATAATTTATAATAAAAAAATAATTGATAATTCATAATTAATTTGTAGTTAATTATTTTTATACATTTTTTTAGTAAGGACTAAAAAATAATTAAAATATAAATTATAGGGACTAAAAAAATCATTTTTAAACTATAAAAAATAAAAGAGAATTAAAATAAAAATTATAAGAATTAAAAAAATCATTTTTAAACTATAAGAACTAAAAAAGACTTAAAATATAAATTATAGAAACTAAAAAAATCATTTTCACATTAAAGATGAAAAGTACACGTCCTAAAACTATAGGAGGGGAATGAATAATTTAACCTAAAAACACATAAGAAAATCCCTTTAGCTTCGTACTCCATTTCATTTTAATTTGATAATGTTAAGCAAATTACCTTTTCTCATCTAAGGCACCGAGTGCTTGGTCTAGCAAGGAATCTTGAACATTACACAAAAAAACATCTAATTAGTTAATTAATTGGACAATCAGAAATTTCGATTGAGTTGGATCGATAATCACAAACTTAATATGTAGATCTGATGCCATAGAAGGTGGCGACGAAAGAAGATGAAAAAACTTGACCATAAGGAACCACTTAGTTAAGTGCTCCACCCTAGAATTTTCCACACTTAAAATATTTTTTTGTTGAAAGCACACACTTAGTATGCACTTAACTTGAGTGTTTATTTATTGAAAATAATTTTGATTTTTAAGCAATCACACCATATTTTCAATTATTTAGAAAAAATATTTTCATTCTTTAAAAATAAAAATAAAAAACACTTAAACTAAGCAACAGCTTAAATTTCATTTTAAAAGACTGAATTGAGTTCAATTTTTCTTATCCGAACTACAAGTAACCCACATAAAACCGGGCCTATGCAGCTCCTTTTATTTTTACCACATCTAGTCCAATCCAATCATTGTTAACTCAATTTTAAAAACGTGAACATTCCTATTACCTACCTACCATATGCCATCAACCAATATCTTCTTTGTCGCTTTTATTATCTGTTTTTCCGGCGATGGATTCCGGCGCGTGGCTCCTGTTCCTGGTGGTCGTGGCTGTCTCAACGTCCGGCCACATTCACTCTGAAGCGATCCTGAGACTCCCGTCCGAGAGCGAGGAGATCTCGCGCGACTACTGCGACAGCTGGATGCTGGCGGTGGAGACGAACAACGCCGGGACGTGGAACCGCGTGCCGGCGAGTTGCGTGGACTTCGTGGCGGAATACATCACCGGAGATCGGTACCGGCGGGACTGCGACGTGATCCGGAATTTGTCGGCGGCGTTCGCGAAGAGCGTGGGATTGGCCGGAGACGGAAGAGACGCGTGGGTGTTCGACGTCGACGAGACGCTTCTCTCCAATGTGCCTTACTACCAAGGCGTCGGATTCGGGTAAGAAATGATACTGATTTTTGCATTTTGATTGGGTTGGAATTGGAATCGATTTGTCTACTAGCTCATTAAGATCTCATTGCTTGCTACCCAATGTTCAAACAATTACTCATATTTGTCCACTAGTATAGCATTACTAATTACTAATTACAAATGAAATGTTGCTTTCATAGCATACTTTTTGAGAGAAAAACTAGTTTATGTATAATGCTAGCATGAGTAAAGAATCTAGTTACTTAGCAATCTCTAGGTAGACATGTAAGCACTCTTTAAGTCGCGACAATGGTCTTGGCTGTGGTGAGCTCTCAGGACTCACTCAATGCTGCAACATGCGTTCTAATACAAATCCAATGGATTAAAGCAAAATAAACGCAAAAACAAGGGTTCTGATCTATTGACATAATTACTTTTGCCTCAATCATAATTTTTCAACGGATTTCCAAACATGCTCATATTCTTTTGGACATGTTTTTATTATTGACTGAAGGGTTTATTGATAAATTGCAAATTTTTGTAGGCTCTAATTTTTCATTTAAAAGTTCTCACTCAATGACAGTCTAATTTTTAATAAATTTTAACCATTAGTATAAGCTGTGTACTGTGTTGTTAACACTACTACTCTCTCTATATATAAGAAACATAATCAACTATATAATGTGTAAATTTATCAATTTTCTTCAAATTGTTCCCATAAGTGGTGATATGTTACTTTAGATTTTTTATCTTTAAGGTTTACTGCATAAAAAGTGGTTTGACGCTTAATTATTTGATAAAGTAATTTAGATAGATGGTGATTGTACTGAACAAGTATTTATTTTGGAAGTATTTATGTATATGTTACTTTTGTAATTGAAGAAGAAATAGGAGTAAATTGGTTTTGTAAGTTATACTGGAAAATTTATTTAAATTAATTAAAAAATAAACTATTTTCATAAACCTTTTTAAAAAATAAGTCTAAATAACTGTAAATAGAATTTTCTAAATGTATCTTTGGTTTGTATTTTAAAACAGTGTATCATTGATGTTGCGGTGAGAATCTTTAGTTATAAAGCTGCTTTTGGATAAAACTTCTGATGGGAGTTAAAAGTTAATCAAATCCAAAAACATACCAAAGTAACCAAATCCTAATCAAGTCATTGTCATTGATATGTAACACTTGATGTCTTGATGTAACTGGCCTTTAACAAAAGGAAATCCGAGTGTATAGAAGATGGGTTTCTACAATTTTTATTGTTAAGGGTTGTGTTGTTTTGCCGGATTGATTTCGTTGCCTAAAGTCTGAACTAAATAGTATCAGAATTAGGAAGGGGAGTTTATCAAATATCAATGGCTCTCACATCTATGGAAATCGGAGGATTAATGAATAGATTCTATTATGCGGTTGTTATTACTAGTAGGAAGTTAATTTTAGCAGGATAGCATATGTTCGTTCTTTCAATTGCCAAAATGAGTGAAACACAAGTAAAGGTAAACAGACCTCACAATCACAATGGTTGAAATCTAAAATTGTTTTTTTTTTCTCTCAACAGAGCAATTGTTTAAGTTGATTATGGTTTTCTGTTTCTAACTTTGGAATCTGCAGATCTGAGATCTTCAATGAGACTTCCTTTGATAATTGGGTGGACTTAGCTGCTGCCCCAGCTTTGCCAGCCATTTTGAGTTTGTATAACGAGCTTAAGGAATTGGGCTTCAAGATATTCTTCTTAACTGGGAGAAGTGAGTTTCAAAGGAATGCCACAGAAACAAACCTTCTGCTTTCAGGGTACAGAGATTGGGAGAGGCTCATCTTAAGGTACACAAATCATTGGTTCTTGGAAATTTGCATGCCTTGTTCTGTTTTAAAAAAAAATTCACCTGAGATTCCTTGTTAATGAAACAGAGGGTCTTCTGATCAAGGCAAGCCAGCCACTACATACAAGTCTGAGAAGAGAGCAGAGTTGGAGAATGAAGGCTACAGGATCCATGGGAACTCTGGGGATCAGTGGAGTGATTTGTGGGGTTATGCAGTGTCCGCACGGTCTTTTAAACTCCCAAACCCAATGTATTATATTCCTTAACATAGAAATGGCTTCTCAGAAATCTGTATTCTTTTTCATAATTGCCTGTTCTAGTACTTCTGCCCATGATTTTTCATGGTACTATGATACTTGTTACAACAGGGATTCTCAGTGACACTAGTTTCTAATGTGTTGTATGCTACATTTAAACTTATTTTGAGGAATAATTATTTTTTCTGTTGTGTGTGTACAATGATGACATTGAAATTTGAACCTAGAACCTTATACAAATTATCCAAACACTCCACTAGGCTGGCCTTGGTGGGGTTTTTTAGGAATAGTTCCAAATCTTTTTTAAACAACAGTTGCATACTGTCTCACTAAATTGAAAAAATATAGAATATTTTTCATATGTTAACTTATTAACGATATTTTATTTATTTATTTATTTTATATCTATTCATTAAATATTAGAAGAATTGATAAAAAAATATAATAATAAGATTTAATATTACTTTATTTCGTCCTTTAACAAGTTTCACCAAATTTCACTAAATAGTTTAAACTATAGGTTGTTCTAACAACGGCATCTGTAGATATAACCTTGTAATGATTATCTTTTAAGTATTGCCAAGCCTCAGTGGCAATCTCATGCTATCCTCACTTGCATAATTGAAGTTGAATTGGGACAGGTGGACCTTTCGAAGTAATTTAGATACAACCTTGCGATGCAACCTAGTGCATTACAGTGGTGTCAAATTTAACTGTTAAGAAGCTATCAAGTAGGGCCTTGTCGAATGCAGTTAGTGAAGTTGTTGAAGGAATAATTGGAGAACCCGTGATAAAGCAGTAGTACAAATTAAAGTAACCAAAATCAAACAAACATGTCACGGGACATAAACTACACTATCTATCCATCTTTTATGATGCGGGTCTAAGGTAGAATACTAGAAGAAGCATCGCAAATAATTTTCCCTTTAAAATATGGGTTTGACCGGTTAAAAAACTAGAAGGAGAAATTATTTATTGTGAAGATGATATGAGAGTGTAAAAGAAAAGACAATAAGGAACTAAATTTTTTCCTTCTTTTAATTCCTTAACCAATGTTCCAACAATACTGATTAGCAGTTGCTTTAAAATATATGCATGTAGTATAATTTACGAATATGCACAAGGAATCTTTGAAGAATTAAATTAGCAGAATTGTGAATTAAGATTGGTAGCAGTAATTAATGGAACAGCTATGACCAACCTGTAATGTAATGTAATGTAACTAATAATAACCATCATCAAGGAGGAGATGATGAAGTGGGATCAATAATGTTCTTAGACTTACTTACAGCCATTGAACCACAAACAAGAGGCCTTGGTGTGGGGATTCTGAGACAACTAAGACTTCCACCTGGTATGCCAGAGCACTCAGGTGGAGGTCTCTGCATGTCCCTATCAGGAATGCAGTTTAGTGAGAAATCAAAACCAACATTCCTAAAGAAAAGCCTTGAGCATTCCTGGCTGAACCCAGAAAAGAAATTGTAAGCAACAGTTAGATTTGCAAGGCTTCTCAAAGAGCACACCACATCTGATAACTCCCCAGAGAGCTTGTTATGAGCCAAATTGAGAACTTCTATGTCTTGCAGGCATGATAGTGTGTCTGGCAAATGACCCATGAGTGAGTTGAAGCTCACATCCAGAACTTGCATCTCTGTGAATAGTCCAACTCCCTCAGGAATGCATCCAGTTAACTGGTTATTGAGGAACAGAATCTCCTTTATTTTAGAACCCATGAAGCCCAAACTTGCTGGGATGCTTCCACTTAACTTGTTGTTGGCTAAGTTTATCACTGAGGCTGGGGAACTGCCCAAGTTTTGAGGAATTTCACCTTCAAATTGGTTATTATTGAGGAACAATGCATCAAGGTTCTTGCTGAAAAGTTCCTGAGGGAGGGACCCGGAGAAGTAGTTGAATCTGAGGTCCAAGTAGATGAGGCCTGGCATGTACAAAGTAGCAGAAGGGAAAGGACCTGAGAGTTGGTTGTTGCTGAGGTCTAACTCTTCCAGAAACACAAGGTCACTGAATGTTTCAGGAACAGTGCCAGTGAATCTGTTACTGTTGAGGTGGAGAAGGGACAAATCACTGAGTAGAGAGAGCTCCTTCACAAGAGTTCCTTTCAGATTTGCATGGTTGAGATCTATGCCTGCTACTACAACTGGGAATGCTGCTGATGCACCAACCGTTTCATCTTGAGGGTTTGCAGCACAGAAGACTCCTTTGTAAGCACACACATTGGGACCAATCCAACTTGATAAAATCTTAAGAGGGTCCTCAGTGACTGCAGATTTCCATGCCTGAAGTGCTGTGTATGCTCCTTCAAGCTTTGGCACTGAAGATCTAGGTGGCTCTGGGCTGTTAATCCCTCCACCAACCCAAACCACTCCACCACTGCCACCATTTCCATTGCCAACACCAACACCAACACCTATACCTACACCTACACCTACACCAACTCCACCACCAACACTGAAGGCAGCTTTTGTTGTACTTGAGTGGAGAATGAGGAGGAAAAGAAAAGCCAGAATGCAGCTGCTCTCCATTTTTAGCTGAAGATACCAAAATGCTTATTCAAGAGGGTGTATTATGCTTCTTAATTAGCTAAGCTTTTCCAAAATCCAAATAAGGTTGCAGCATTGAAGAGAGAGAGAGAGAGAGTGGTGGACTGGTGGGGTTGATTACCCTTGAATGTTCCCTATCTTTCTTCCCATTTTCTTTTTTAGTTTATGTAATGAGTTTGTTTGAGGCATACCATTGTGCAACTTTTTCTGTACAGATGTTGACTTCCTTTGAATGTAAATTTCTGTGTCAGAACATTGTGGTGAGGTGAGAAGGTATCACTAATCACCCCAACTTTTATGGTGTTTATTATTAGGGGCTACAGACACACAAGCATCTTTCAGATGTTGTGGTCTTATTTACAAAGCCAAACAACAATAAATAGATAATTAACAATAGATTGATAAATTGAAAGATATAATATTTTTTTAAATGGACACAGTAATTTTGGCCACAACGTCAAAGATTTTTGTAAGTGTTTGTGAGTGCAATGAGACCATAATTGTTGTCCAATCAGCTATATTTGTGATTTCCCATTATATCAAAAAACATGACACGATGGTGATCATAGTTTAAAACCTAGGATAAATACCCTCCATCTTAGACTTATATACTTGAACTTGATTTTTCTTATTAAAAAGGAATTGTGTTAATTTAACACTGTTGGCAGTGAGTAAGGCGAAAAAACTGGATGATGGTGAAGGTTGCACATGCTATCTAAACAAGATTGTGGTTATTGAAATTTAAGCACTTTAATCGCATTGGTGAAAGCTGCTTGACTATTGTTAGATCCAGAAAGCACAAGCAAAAAGGGCCAAATTGATGTATACTTGGCATGGCTTTGTGTATGAGCATATAGCTTAGTTGATACACCTTCGTCCTTTTGGAAACCCTCTAACATTTAAGAAAATTGATCCTGTGAATCTCATTTTGTACCAAACAACAAGGAAAAAAAATAAAAGCAATGTACTTTTAAATGAGGAACTGATGTCAAGTTAGTCTTGGTTAAACAAGATTTATGAATTATTATAAATTTTTTACATTATTTTTGACTTTTATAGATAAAAAGAAAAAGCTGAGGGACTGGTAGAGGAAATTTAATTTGTGATGAATGGTTGTCCGTGCCTCCTCCATTTTTGACTTTTTTTAAAAATTAATTAATTTTGATTTATTTTAGAATATCCTTCCTAATCAAACTATTCCTAATAAATACTACTAACTCGCTATTGCTAGCTATTCCCACATAATAATGAAAAATTAAGCAGAACAAAAAGGTATGGACATGACTAAAATACATTTTCGTGATTGTGAGAAGATAATTTGAAGGGTCACAAAAGGAGTAACACTTAGTCTACTGAAATAAACAGCCAAAGTAAACATTTCCTAACTTAGAAAGTCTAAATCTTGGAGAAAAGTTAAAATAATTAATAAAAATAGTTTAACTAAAGGGCACATTGAACATCATGAGGCATACAATACAAGGTTCAAAAACTTTCCCAACAGTGGACGAATTTTATGTTTTTAAATGATATAGTGAGTGAAGTAGTGCCTTTCAAATTTATATATACTACTATTGAACTGCAATTTCTAAAGTTCAACAAAAGTTAGTGACATTCAGTGTTCAGTGTTCAGTGTTCAGTTCCCTTCCTTATCTAAATGATGAGGACATGCTCTAGCGCACCCCATTTCATCAAAAGTAACTAGCTTCCAAGTTCTATAGCAGGTCATGAACATTTGTTCCAATTATATAAGAGAAAAGGGAAAAGAAAATCCCCAAAAGATAATGGACAAAAGGGAAAGATTCCTTTTGTTTAGTTCTTCTACAACATAAGTGGAACTGGTTGAAAATTTTAAAGCATAGCCATCAGAACTTCAGTATACTTTATAATGGTATAGTGCTATTCACATATTCAAATGGAGAGAGTTAACAAGTCTAACACATGAACATAAATTTGGCATTCGATCATCACTATAAAAAACATCCTTCAAGAATCAAGATTTGGTCCAAGTTAGTCTCTATTTTAAAAACAATTATCTTGGTTCTAATATCTTTCAAAATGTGGTGAATTTCATCGCTAATTAGATCAAAATGTAGTATAGGGTCAAAAATAAAATGTACCATATTTTAGAAATACAAAGACTACCGTTTTTAAAATGTAGGACCTTTTCTTTTAAGGATTTAAAATGTAGGAAATAAAATCGATTTTAACTAAATCTTGAATCTTTTTTTTTTTTGACAATCAAATCTTGATAGTCTAAAAAATAACTTATCCATAAAACTATTTCTACTTGAACGTAATTAAGCAATAAATTCGAGCCTATTCACCGAAAAAATTAAGAAACTGAGAAAGCGACACTCTACACAATCTATAGTTGGGTGATATGATAGGTCTTACAAACTAAGCATTAAGTAATTCCAAAATTGTGAAGCTATTGAACTGAAACCTTTTCAAAGCATCGAGGGTTATTTATTGCCAAATGCAAATAAATGGCCAAGGCATAATAATATTAGACCAGTCTATGTGTATTATATAGGCTATCTGTTACATTCTTCACATTCTTTGTTTCTGGCTTCAAGATCTGTTTAATTAACCCTTTCAATTAATTGCAAGTTGTATGTGCTATCACCAATACCAATAGGGTTAGCCGGTTAGGTGTGGTGTGGTCACGTGTAATTATTGCAACATGGGTTTGATTTAGGTCCCATCTTGAATCCTTTGGGGGGTTGTTGCTGCATCCTCAAGAAAATGGTACCTTTGCCTTTACTTCTCTATCTATTCTCATCATCAAGATATTGGTGTCCAGCATGCATCCTCGTTGGATTAGGACTTAGCGAGAGAAAATGGTACATGAAAACTATTGTGATTATAAAGTTGCAACTTTGTAAGTTGAGAAACAGTAGATCGAGTGCGAAAAGGAGAAGAAATTAAGAACGATGTTATAAAGTATTTGTTAAAGTAAGTCAACTTAATTTTTCGTTAGGGAACAAATTATATTGATTGATATATTTTAAGACAATTTCTAGTTAAAATCTGTTAATATACTACTTCAATTGAAAAAATAAGTGAGTAAGAAATTAAGAACGATGTTATAAAGTATTTGTTAAAGTAAGTCAACTTAATTTTTAGTTAATTAACAAGTTATATTGATTGATATATTTTAAGACAATTTCTAGTTAAAATCTGTTAATATACTACTTCAATTGAAAAAATAAGTGAGTACATTAATAAGTTAGTTGAATACATTAACAAGTTACATAAACTATATATTTTAAGATACATTTTAAAAAAACTAATGAGATATCAGATCTCCTCATTTATTGAACAAGAATTAAGTTATCCTCATAAACCAGATTTTCTGTTGTGTGTATGTTGTACAACAGAAATATGTTTCTGTGTCAGGGATATTTTTAGGGGATAAAACAACAAATAAAACTTGAGGTGGGAAAAGCGAAAATTTGCGGTGGAATAGCAGAGCCCAAACAAGACATTAGCTAATAGAAGGCGGGCTGTTACTTCCTGCACTTTCAAGTTGCTTTTTCCACTTTTTCCATAATGTTTTTATCTTTGGATTGGTCATTTTGAAACTCAAAAACAAATAAAAAAAATTCTAAAATATAATTTTACATTTCAGATTGATCATAGAAGGCGGCACATACTTTTTGTTTTTGTACCTACTTATCACCTTAAAAAAAAAAACACTTCTTATATCATTTTTTTGACCGCGTAACTTCTTATTTCATTAATCACTTTATAAATATTGGATGTATTTAATTAATACATCAATAAAAGACCAACATCAAAAAATAATTTTCCTAATGTTATAGTTCACAGAATAAATTTAGAAAAAAATGATATTGCAGTGCAAAAGGTTTTATATAATTATATAATCACTATATATCATATACGATAACGTTATTGACTTTTAAAATAATTATTTTAAAATAATTTAAATAACAATTTAAATTAAATTACAATGTAAAATTATTACTTTTCATGTATTTTATTAGTGTCGGATTACTATTGCTACTAGATTTACAAAATGAAAACGCATTGACATTATATGCAAGGACAAGTAGCAATGCATTACTTACGTGGAATCGTACTGAACATTATCATCATATCTGTCATCTATAGTTCATGTATGCAAGGACAAAAAGATATTTTATGTTTTATTATATTTTAATCAAGTAAATTTTCTAAAAGAAAAGTTAAACAAATTTAATTAAAATCTGTTTGTTTCAATTTTCTAAGTTAGTTTTTAAAGAGAAAAATGTTTATAAACTGACAGAATACAAGTTTTAAAGATTTTAGTAAGTTTGTTTTTTTTTTTAAATTAAATTAGAAATAAATTTTTTTATTTTTATTATTTTGAGAATTTATTTTCAATAATTTTAAGTATAAGTATTATTAAATTTAAAATAGAAAATTCTCTTACACTCATAATAAATAAAATTAGCTTCTGATTTTATAAATATCTAAAAGAAAATTCACTTTTTGCATACCATAAAATCAGTTTTAAAATCTTAAACAAACAGGTTTTGATCTTTTTATTGATTTTTCTATCTATTTAAAATCCTAATAAATTAAATTATTTCAAACCTTTTTTTACGAAATAAAATATCAAAATTTACCAAAAATAAAAAACTAAAAATATTTTCTATATATATAATAAAAGTTGAATAACATAATAATAATTTTGACAAGCTAAATAATCATTTTTTTATCTTTTTAAAAAAATTAAGACGATGTGCCCCAAAACAAAGGATTACTATAAGGCATCACACCCAAATTAACCCATTTTATTTTTAATGGACACACTAATTGAAATTATCTAAAAATTAACTTTATTTTTTAATTATTACGAATAATATTTTATCATTTTTTTCACTTACAACTTTGGTATTCACATTTTTTAATAAAATGATTGAACTTTTATTGAATATGAAATTTTTTAAAAAGTTCATGAATCGGAATATGAAAATGAAATTTGATAAAAAAAAAATATTTTGAAGGTTTTTCTAAGAAAAAAGGTTAAAGTTTCGAAGAGGATTCTTTTTGCGGTGCTAAATGTGATATTTTGATTAGTAAATTTTAAGTAAAAGAATTAAAACTATAGTTACTCAATTCAAGTTACGGAGTTTAAATAAAAATAAAGGTTTGGAGACTTTATAGTTGAGAAAAAATTAAAAAAAAAAAAAGGTTTTGATTGTGTTGAATGTTGATTAAAGAATTGATGAATTTTCCCTGCTGAAAAAAATAATAATTAAATAATTTGTCTTTAAATTCGAAAAAATATATATTCATAAATTAATAATGATCGGAAAAGAAAAGTACAATTAAATAAATTTGACTATATATAATATATAATTAATTATATTAATGCTTCTTTCTCTTACGACTCTGGTTTATAGATATCTTCTCCAACTATTATAGTCTAGAGCGTGCTATATATATATATATATATATATATATATATATATATATATATATATATATATATATATATATATAAGCATGTTAATTGTGTAAATGAGTTGTTGCACTCAAGTAAAACGGGGATATATATTATGATGGCTGAATGAATGATCAAATAAGGCTGTTAGTAATATTTTAATGAGAAAAAAAGTTATACATGTAAAAAAATTTATACAATCATTCAATAAAAATTTATACAATCATTCAATTATAATTTATTATGTATTATAAATTTATTAATTTTTAAAATAATTCAAACAGTAACCATATATAATTATTTTACATTACCATCTTAATATATAGACACTAAATTCTATTTCAATTTCACGGTGAAGCATATTGATTGGCTGCAAATAAAAGGTTTTGGCCAGTTGTTTGAAAGGAACAAATGCAAAGACATTTGACTTTGATGTCATAAATAAGTAACCTTGACACAGACGGATTGTTGTATGATTTGGATCAACGTATGAATTTGATCCTAACTGTGCACGTAAGCATTCTTTGATTGAGTTATTGATGTACAAGAGGAAAATGACGAGGAAAGATATAAAAATAAGTAATCATGTTTTTTGTTTTTTCTATAATTGATTTGAATAAGTAATGCGAAATTTCTCCACTTTTTTCTTTCAAAGATTGGTACTACCTAAGTCATTGTTTGTTACAGTACGGGTAAAAGGAGAAAAAAACAATAAAGTAAAGGTATTTAAAATTTATTATTTATTTGAGAGAAGTACAGAAATTATTTTGTGATTCATAAGAAAAACTTCCCTATTGAATTGGTATTAATTAAAGGGTAAATGATGCTTTCTTTATTTTTTTTGAATTCTCAAAAAAATTAAATAATTTTTCACAAAATAAAAAATTAAAAAATATAAAATAATTTTATGTTAAGATAGTAAAGTAAAAAAAATTATTTTTTATACAATTTATTTATTTTCCACTTTCTTTTCCTTTAATCTAAGAACAAGAAGAATTTTTTTCATCTTTTATTTATTTATCCAAACAATACATCTGTCTTATTTTATTTCTCTTATTTTTTAGCTATTTATTTCTTATTTTTTCGTAAAGTAAACTTTACTTATGTTAACAATTTTTTTATACAAACATTCAACTCTTAATAATTTTTATTTATACATATAGTTAAAATATACACTCTAAATAATCAGTATTTTTAAGTTTCAACTATTTTTATGTTAACTAAAAAATATTTCTGTTGGAAGCTACAAAATTAATTTATTATGATCAGTTGTAGGATTCTTATTGTGGTTTTTACGGATGTCATGAGCTTGCCACGTGGTGATGAGATGGACTCTTTGAAAATATAGATCAATCATTGATTGTAATGCAACCACGTGACAAGACCAATACAATTACGCAGGGTGCATGATTCTTGATTACGAAACTATATATACCTCCTCCCACAATCAATTTATTAATCATAACAATTTCATAAGATTTTCTTATATATATATTCGTAGCATTTTGGCTTTTGTTACTACCCATAACAAAAAAAAAACGTTCTCATTGAGCAACCAGAGCTAACAATGCCACAAGCTAAGGAGAATAATGAACATTCTCAACAAATCACTAATGAGTTGGTATTAGCTCGATGGTGGCTTTTCATTGCTCAAACCATCTTCACATGTTGAATTATTTATAGTTCCTGATATGAATTGTTGTAACAATAGTTTATGGCAAACCGAAAAAATTATTGGCTGAGTCACGGACAATGTCGCTTTCTTTAAGACGTTTCGTGGCACTGTCAAAAATTGTGCAAGCAGACTATCAACCACGACGTCCCCAGGATAAAACAACTCAGATCACTGTATAAGATTCTCACTGCACTAAGGGAACCTTTTCTAGAATTACACCCTCTTGTATGACTTGAAAAGTCACTCTAAAAGACAACCGAGAAATGTGACTTAAAAAGTCACTCTTAAAGGCAACCGAAAAATATGACTTACAAAGTCACTCTTAAAGGCAACCAAAAATTTTATAGCGACAGAAAGAAAGAGGGAGAAGTTTGCCGGAAATGCATCGGTTGAAATATGGGAGGGAGAAAGAAAAGTTGAGGAAATGCTTCTCAACTGGGGTAAGGAAAAAAGAAGAAATGAGCTCTCTATATATAGGGAGTGAAACACTATTCAAGTGTTTATCCTGAGGGATGTGGGACTTGAAGCTTTTTTTTCTTTTTTTTTCCTTTTTTTTTTTCAAACTTTCATTTGTTCTAACAATCCCCCACTTGAAATTTGAAAAGAAGATTTTCGAGGATTTCATAAAATTGTGCATAAACAAAGGTGTCATACAACTTGAACCTTTGCATAGTGAGTAAGACTCAAATTTTACTAGAGTGACTCGAAGTCTTGAACTCTATCTCCGACATTAGACCACACACAACCTTTTCATAGGTGTATTCTATAAAGCCCGTGCGTTAAAGGCCATGCACGTCTATCCCGGTATAGTGAACGCTCTAGAAATTTTTGCCCAAAATTTCATATGAAGCGGCCCCCACTTCAACATTCACATAGGTGAGTCTATCAAGAGTACTCCTGTAGCCTAGGTACTCCACTCAATGTAGAGCATAGATCTCATTAAGAATTATGAATTTTTTTCATAACTCATCCTCTTGTTACTTCAAGAATCATGCTGCTTTCACTTATAACATGTTCATCTCATATCATTTCATAACCTGTTATTACCCATTGAACCTAGTTCTTGGGATCTCCAGTCATATAGGTCAGGTTACCATCATGAATGATCATCGCAGTAAGGGCAATAGTCCCATTCTTTTAGAAGTGTTATGGACTTTCTCTCTAGCTAATCCTTTCGTCAAAGGATCTGCTAAATTATCATCAGTGCGTACGTGATCCACTCTAACAGCTCCTGTTGAGAGTAATTCTCTAACAGTGTTGTGCTTACGACGTATCTGTCGTTTCTTATCATTGTAATAACGGTTCTCAATTTTTGCAATAGCCGCGGTACTATCACAATGGATCAACACAACTGGTATCGGTCTTTCCCATAAAGGAATCTCTGCAAGTAAGCTTCTTAGTCAACTTGCTTCCTCACTAGCAATTGCTAGTGCTATCATCTTAGATTCCATAGTGGACTGAGCTAAGATAGTTTGTTTCTTTGACTTCCAAGAAACAGCCCCACCAGCTATGCTAAATATATAGCCGCTGGTTGCTTTGGAATCATCTGAGAGAGTGTTCCAATCTGCATCGCTGTATCCTTCAAGTACAGCGGAAAACCTTTTATAATGTAATCCAAGATTTATGGTTCTTTTAAGGTACCTCATTACCCTTTCAATAGCGTGTCAGTGCTCCATACTAGGTCTACTGGTAAACCTGCATAATAATCCCACAACATAGGCTATGCCGGGTCCAGTACAATCAGTGGCATACCTAAGGCTGCCAATGATACTTGCGTACTCAGTTTGTCGTATACCTTCACCAGTGTTCTTAAACAGTTTTACACTTGGATCATATGGTGTACTAGCAGGTTTACAGTCAAAGTAGTCATATTTCTTTAAGATCTTCTCAATGTAGTGAGATTGATCCAGAGAAATTCCCTCTTTTAACCTAGTAATCTTAATACCAAGGATTGCACTTGCTTCTCCGAGGTCTTTCATATCAAAGTTGTTACACAACAATGATTTCACATTGTTCACTACATGAATATTTGAACCAAATATGAGAAGGTCATCGACATATACACATATGATAGTGCAAATATTATTTATAGATTTGTAGTAAATGGATTTGTCACTTTCATTCACCTTAAACCCATTCGAGACTATTAAGTTATCAAACTTTTCATGCCACTGCTTAGGTGCTTGTTTTAGGCCATACAAAGATTTATCTAACTTGCAGACTTTATCTTCTTGTCCATGAATCACAAACCCTTCAGGTTGTTCCATATAGATTTCCTCTTCCAATTCACCATTTAAAAAAGTAGTTTTAACATCCATTTGGTGTACCACTAGACTGTGAATAGCAGCAAGAGATATTAGCACCCGAATAGATGTTATTCTAGTGGCTGGTGAAAAGGTGTCGAAGAAATCCACATTCTCTCTTTGCCTAAAACCCTTGGCTACAAGGCGAGCCTTGTATTTATCCACAGTACCATCAGGTTTTAGTTTCTTTTTCAAGATCCATTTACAACCAATTGGTTTGCAACCAGGAGGCAAGTCTAATAAATGTCATGTCTTGTTAGATTCTAAAGAATCCATCTCATCATTAATGGCTTCTTGCCACAAGTCAGTATCCAAAGAAGACAAAGCTTCTTGGAGGTTTGATGGATCCTCCTCTAATGTATAAGCCATATAATCGGGCCCATAATCTTTAGCAATTCTTGCTCTCTTGCCTCTTCGAGGCTCTATATCTGGTTCTGGTTGTGCAAGATTTTCACTACTAATAGCAGGAAGATAATTGGATGAAGTACCCCCACTATCCCTTAATTTAAAAGGAAATTTATTTTCATAAAAATCAGCATCATTTGACTCTATGATCACTTTTGCATTTAGGTCATAAAACCTATACGCTTTGCTATTAATAGCATAACCAATGAACACACATTCATAGGCTTTACTTGCAAGTTTAACCCTCTTAGGATCTGGGATCCTTACATAGGCCAGACATCCCCAAGTTCTCAAATAAGACAAATTTGGTTGTCTTTTCTTTAATATCTCATAGGGAAATGTCTTGCTTTTTGATTTGGGGATTCTATTTAGCACATAACAAACAGTTAACAAAATTTCGCCCCACCAAAAAGATGTTGCACTAGAACTCAACATAGTAGCTACAACTAATTCTGTAAAAGTTATGTTCTTTCTTTCAGCTTTATCGTTCATTTCAGGTGAATATGGAGCAGTCGTTTCATGTATGATTCCATGCAAATTATAAAACTCATTAAACAAACTGGAATCATACTCTGTGCCTCTATCACTTCGAAGTTTCTTAATTTTCTTATTGAATTGATTTTCAATTTCTGTTACAAATAACTTAAACATGTCAAGCGCTTCACTTTTATTTTTCATAAGATATACATATGTATAATCAGAGCAGTCATCAATAAAAGTGATAAAATATCGTTTTCCATTTCTGGTCAACGTTCCATCAAATTCACATATATCAGAATGTATTAAATCCAATGGCTCAGATTCTTTAACTACTGATTTATGTGATTTCTTAGTTATTTTAGATTGACTGCAAAAAACACATTTTTCAAAGTGATTTGAAGATAGCTTTGGAATAAAACCTAAGTTACTCATATTAGATATGCAACGACTATTTATACGACAAAGTCTAGAATGCCAGATATTAAAATCACACAGCATGTAAGCAGAAGGAGAAACTTTATTAATATCAAGATTCAATTTGAACATGCCATCAGTGGCGTACCCTTTCCCTACAAATACCCCATTCTTGGTCAAAGTAAATAAATCTGCACCTATGGTCTGAGTAAACCCAGCCTTGTTTAAAAGAAAACCAGAAACCAGATTCTTTCTCATCTTTGGAGTATGCATCACATCTTTGAGAATCAAAGTCTTTCCAGAGGTAAACTTCAGTTCAACATCTCCAGTTCCAGCAACAGTAGTGGTGTGGGAATCACCCAGCAACACTTTCTTATTTTCAACATTCGTGTATGTTTTAAACATAGCACGATCATAGCAGACATGGCGGGAGGCGCCAGTGTCTATCCACCATCCATCTAATCCTCCAATCATATTGATTTCTGTTATCACAGCTATGTATGGCTCTTGAGTCATGTTAGCCTGGGGAGCACCTGTCATTGAAGGATTTCTGCATTTACGTGCCATATGTCCCAATTTGCCACAATTGTAGCAGAGGAATGGCTCACCGGGATTATTCTTGGCAGGTGGATGTTGTCTAACATGTTGGACCCTTGGGGGGTTCTTGTTGCGGTTGGAGGTATTGCTCACATTGCGGTTCTGATTCTTAAAGTTTTTGCCAATAGGCTTCAGAACTGCACCTGTGTTCTTCCTTTTAGTGTTGTTGTGAGACACAACCAACACTTCATCTTTCTGATCTTGTCTGCGTGCCTCTTCCTCAATGCGCAAACGTGTGATCAGAGACTCCAAAGAGAATTCTTTGGTCTTGTGTCTGAGAAGGTTTTTGAAATCCTTCCAGCCAGGAGGCAATTTGTCTATGATGACAGCAACCTGAAATTGCTCATCCAATGTCATACCCACTGATATGATATCATGAGCAATTTTCTGTATCTCATGGGATTGAGACTCTACTGATTTATCATCAGTCATTTGATACTTAAGGTAGCAGCTAACAGCATACTTTTTAGTCCCAGCTTCCTCAGTATTATACTTCTTTTCCAAAGCCAGCCAAACTAATTTGGCAGACTTATATGGGCTATAATAATCATAAAGATCATCAGCTAACCCATTCAGAATGAAATTCTTGCATAGGTAATCATTTTCATTCCAGAGAGCTAATTCCATAGTCATTTTATTCTTCACTTCCTTCTCATCATCCTCAAGTACCACCGGAATATCAGTGTTCAAAACATAGACAACTTTTCTCATAATTAAATAAAACATCATCTTTTGTTGCCAACGTTTGAAATGATACCCTTCAAACCTAAAAGGTTTGTTGAGGTCATTGCTGTTCGAGCCAGTAATATCTACGGTAGCCATAGCAGAACCGAAATCGTCTTAAAATTATTGTAACAATAGTTTATGGCAAACCAAAAAAATTACTGGTTGAGTCACGGACAATGTCGCTTTCTTTAAGACGTTTCGTGGCACTGCCAAAAATTGTGCAAGCAGACTATCAACCACGACGTCCCCAGGATAAAACAGCTCAGATCACTGTATAAGATTCCCACTGCACTGAGGGAACCTTTTCTAGAATTACACCCTCTTGTATGACTTGAAAAGTCACTCTAAAAGGCAACCGAGAAATGTGACTTAAAAAGTCACTCTTAAAGGTAACAAAAAAATATGACTTACAAAGTCACTCTTAAAGGCAACCAAAAATTTTATAGCGACAGAAAGAAAGAGGGAGAAGTTTGCCGAAAATGCATCGGCTGAAATATGGGAGGGAGAAAGAAAAGTTAAGGAAATGCTTCTCAATTGGGGCAAGGAAAAAAGAAAAAATGAGCTCTCTATATATAGGGAGTGAAACACTATTCAAGTGTTTATCCTGAGCGATGTGGGACTTGAAGCTTTTTTTTCTTTTTTTTTTCAAACTTTCATTTGTTCTAACATGAATTCATATGGTCACTCCTTCAGGTCTCCCTTATATATAGTTTTTTATATAATTTTCGTGGATGAGCTAGCTAGATTCAATCCCATGCAAGGTGACAATCAAAGAAGACAATTTTTTTTCTCTCTCCAAAAAATAGAAATTATTATGGTGAAAGCGAAAGGCAAAAGTTTGTGGAGGAACTCTACCAACGACAACACATGAACCAAACATATAATTTTGTAAGCAAGTTTGATTTCAACAATGTCAAGGAATTGTGTTATTGTTTTGTATCAGTATGGTATAAGTATAACACTTTTCATTATAATATTTAATATATTATAACTTTAAACTTAATGTCATATACTCAAATTAATATTCATAATGGCTTCTTAGGTAACATTTTATATGTAACTAAATTATTGCAGGCTAAGAAGATGAGGGAGGAGTATGGAAAATTGAATAAAGTGAAAATGAGTATATGGGAATGTTGTGAGATGCTTGACAAAATTGTGGATGTCAGTGATCCTGATTTAGAAGAATCTCAAATTCAACATGCCTTGCAGACAGTTGTTAGAAAGGACTGTCTTAATGAATACTAATTTGAGTGCTCTCGTTCATGGTACACAACACACATGTAAAGTTTATTTGAATACTAATTCTTAATTATATCTTTTTACCTATTTACATACTTGGATAGTTGGATGTCTATACAATGTTCAAATAATGTAAATTTTGACATAAAAAAATTCAGAAAGTAATTGATCATGGCTTGATTGTTTTGTTAGTTTACAGATTTCGGAAAGGCTCTTATCCTTCCAAGTTTTGGTGGGCTTCCTCAATGGGCTGTTGTTGGTGAGAGTTGCCCACTAATTAAACATATATAGTTATATAATACTCACGATTGATCTCTTCTTGGAATGTGACATCTCAATGGATAGGTTCAAAGAGAGGTTTCTGATCAAAGTTTTGTTTTGCTTAAAAATGAAGCTCAAAATTGGGGCCCGAAACCTTTTAGATTTTTCAACTACTGGATGGAACATAGAGAATTCAAGAAGGTCATGGCTGAAGCTTGGGGCCAGCTGGACATTATGTGAAGTGAAATAGAAGATGAATAACCTAAAAAGGGCTTTAAAAGGTTGGCAGAAGATGACATTTGGAAACATTGACACGCAAATTGTTTCCAAAATTGTAGAATTGAATGAGTTGGATCAACTGCTTATTGAAGGAGCGGAAAGATTGGATGAGGAACCAAGTAGGGCTGGTCTTTTGGATGATTTATGAAAGTTGGTGAGGCCAATTTTTACTGTGTTATTGGTATCAAGAAGTGATGATTAATGTTCGGAAACTTCCTGGTTATAATGATTTAATATCACACCTTGAATTATTTTTTGTTTTTTTAATGATAAAAAAAGAATATGTTTATACCAAATTCGAGTGATTCGTGCTTCCAATTTTCAAACCCCAACAAGAAATTATGGAATTTGTTGCTTTCACGCAATTAGTTAATTGAAAAAAAAATTGATCACAATAAATTTAACTCAAAAAATATATTTAATCCTATCTATATAAAATGTTCCATCTTCAATTATGAATACATGCCTCTTCAAGGAATCTAATTCATTTACACTAACACCACCATACAGATGAAAGATATAAAATTGATTAGATGGTTAAAAAAAATATTACCATTATGAAAATTAGTGATATTTGTAAATATAAAAAAATAGGTTTAATCACTCATTTTGTTTCTATAGTTTCATCATATGCATCTTTTAATTCTTATAGTTTTAAAGTAGTTTTTTTAGTTCATATAGTTTAAATTTTAATTCTCTTTTAATCCTTATAGTTTGAAAATGATTTTTTTAGACTTATAATTTATATTTTAATTCTCTTTTAATTTTTATAGTTTGAAAGTCATCTTTTTCTATTTCTATACTTTATATTTTAATTCTCTTTTAGTAATATTATTAATTACAATTAACTACAAAAATATTAGCTAGTAATTCACAACTAATTTATCGAAAGATAATTTATAATAAAAAATAGTTGATAATTTATAACTAATTTGTAGTTAATTATTTTTATATATTTTTTGAAGTAAAGATTAAAAAGTAATTAAAATACAAATTATAAAAATTAAAAAGATAACTTTCAAACTATATGGACTAAAACAGAATCAAAATATAAATTATAAGGATTAAAAAATCTACTTTTAAATTATAGAAATTAAAGAATAATTAAAATATAAACTATAAGAATAAAAAAAAACCATTTTCAAACTATAAAGATTAAAAAGTAGGTAAATGTATGGGATCAAATGACTAATTTAAAAAAAAAAATCATACAAAGTGTTATTTTCTTTTTGTAGTCTTCAGTGACCTGGACCTGAACCTCGATATTTTATTCAGAAAATATCCTGACCACCGATAACTTCTTCGGGTAGTTGAGCTCATCATTCATCATACTATAAATTTTTATTATCCGAAAATATCTTTTAGATCTAACACAAGATAACACAACACCACGTGAAATCTATGCGTTAAGAAAAGGCACAAGTTGAGAATGAGAACAATAGTATAATATTATAAGGGTGTGCTTCCTAATCCAATCCAATTCATCAGTGAGGCACCCAGCTCATTTAAGGTGCTTCAACAGCATCATCTGCATCAATATCATCGTCCTTAATTGTGGAGACACAACATCATGGATTCTCCTTTGTTGTCACAAGACCATGTTTTGCCCAACAAACACACATGGAAGATGAGCCTTTGTGCTATCGTGGCTATCACAAGTCTGTTCCCTCCTATATCCTATTCTCTTTCTGATTCATTCACTTCCCTTTTTATGGGACTTTTCTGATTTTCTTTTATTTTTGCCGTAAGCTAGCTCTTAATTCTGAAATACATAAACAAGATGTTTTTTTTATTGGATCAATTGAATGTTTATAGCATATTAGTTCTTGTAATTCAACACCATTTTCGGCTTAGAATCAAAATAAATAATCACCCACTTGCTTGCGTTCACTCTGTTCACTATATTCATACCAGGGATAGTCAAAAAAGGATGGAGTGATTTAGATACATGAATTTTCAAATGATTGATTTTGGGTTAAAAAAAACAAACAAACAACTTAATTAGAATGCACGGTAGTATAAGTTTTAATACTGTTATCATTGTTTTTAAAAAACAGTCAGTAACAGTTAAAAAAAAAGTCAGAAACCGCGATTTCCGCTGCAAAATCAAAGTCTTTCTTGGGCTCACCATGACTGCATCACAACTGCAACTGTGGCTGCATTTGTCTGTAATTTAAAATTATTTTGTATGTCTAAGGTAATTTGTAATTAGTCGAGAGTCTAAGAATTTTTACACGGATTGTGTATCAAAATTAAACTAAAAGAATAAGTTCAGAAACCACAAAGATGAGTTTGAAGTGACAAAATTTGAAGTATAGTTCAAATCTCCTAATTTTCAGGATGAAGATTGTGTGAACTAAACATATACTTAAAAGAAATCAACTTTTTTGAACAGCCGCCAAAAAAACATAAGAAACATAAAATCTGGTTTAGATCCTAGAAAATGTATACATCTTAGGGTGACTAGGATATTGAACTTTGTGCCAAAACATCTGCTTCACATTGATGCAATTTGATCATCATATTGATATTGATAAACCATATATAATAATACTTAGCACAATTCTTTTCCAGTTGTTGGACTAGTAGTCAGAGGCAACACTAGCTATGGAATACTGTCCGGAGCAGAAAAATATAATGATGGAATCGCAACCAATCAGGGAGATATTGTTGAATCAGATGTGGGAGTTGTTGCAACCGATGATGCTCGGTGTTCTGCAATTGGTGTTTCAATGCTTAGGCAGGGTGGACATGCTGTTGATGCTGCAGTGGCAGCAGCATTATGCATTGGTGTTGTTTTCTCGGCATCAAGTGGTATAGGAGGTGGCGCTTTCATGGTTGTTCGATCTTCTTCATCCTCTCAAACTCAAGCTTTTGACATGAGAGAAACTGCTCCTTTAGCTGCTTCACAGGTTTGAGGTTATCTCTTTCTGCTAAACAATTAAAGTTGTTAAATCTCGTGGTTGAGATTACTAAAGCAATTGGACCAAATTAACATTTTGCTTTTAAGATATAGGCCAAGATTTGCTTCTACAGCTTACTTGGACATGTTGAATGCTAGCAAATAATATTGATCAAATTCATTTTCATCCACAGATATCTACAACTTATGTTTGTGTATATGTGTGAATGTCAACAAACAGAATATGTATCAGAACAATCCCAAAGGTAAGACCTTAGGTCCATTGTCAATGGGAGTACCTGGTGAATTAGCTGGCCTTCATGCAGCCTGGTTGAAGCATGGACGATTGCCATGGAAAACCTTATTCCAACCAGCTATAGAACTTGCTGGAAAGGGTTTTGTTGTTACTCCTACTCTTGGAGAGTACATGGCTGCTGATGCAAATAAGATATTGGATGATCCTGGGTTAAGAAAACTATATGCACCCAATGGAACTTTGTTGAAAGCTGGGGATGTGTGTAGAAATGTTGAACTTGGTAGCACCTTGGAGGTAGTGGCTGAGCAAGGGCCACAAGCTTTCTACAATGGAACCATTGGTGAAAATTTAGTCAAGGATGTCAGAGATGCTGGTGGGATTTTAACAATGGAGGATTTACACAATTACAAGTTGGAAGTAACAGATGCAACGACTGTGAATGTGATGGGATACACCATATATGGAATGCCACCTCCTTCATCTGGAACACTTGCTCTTTCTCTGGTGGGTAGATTCATATCCCTTCCATTCTACACGCTATTTCCATGTTCTGTAGAAATTGTGACATTATCCTCTTTTTCATGTGTCTATTACTGTATATATAGAAATAGACATGTATGTTGTTTTGGTTCAAGGATTGAAGCATGTCGCACTAAAGCTTAAATAGTTAAGCTATCTAGTTTCATTAGTCTAATGCGTGAATGAGTTTTATGTCTAATACAACAAAACCTGGGGACCAACATTCAATATCAATACAGAATGTTGCTACAATTGTTTCTCATGTCCTTTTCTTTTTGGTTACTAGTTGTATGTCGGTATATTTTGATAATCGTTATGAACAGGTTCTGAACATCTTGGGCAGTTATGGAGGTTCTAATGCTGCAAGGGGAAATCTTGGTCTACATCGACTAATAGAAGCTCTGAAACACATGTGGGCTGTTCGAATGAACTTGGGTGACCCCAACTTTGTAAACATTGATGATACTATATCCAAAATGCTTTCCCCATCTTTTGCAAAAGATATTCAGCACATGATACTTGATAACACTACTTTCCCTCCAGAGTACTATATGAACAGGTGTGATATACTAGTGGTAATTTGAATGTAACCACTGCCTTTTGCTAGATAAGTTGCAAAATCACTGGGTTGTTAACGAAAGGTTATTCATAACCATGTTGGGCAGGTGGAGTCAACTTAGCGATCACGGGACAAGCCATATGTGCATTGTCGATGCTGATAGAAATGCTGTATCACTAACAACAACTGTTAACTATCATTTTGGAGCCGGGTTTCGTTCTACTTCTACTGGTATCTTGGTCAACAATGAGATGGATGACTTCTCTACTCCCACTGATATATCCCCGGATAAACTACCTCCCGCTCCAGCAAATTTTATTGAACCAAACAAAAGACCATTGTCTTCCATGACTCCTCTTATTGTCACAAAGGTATTGCTTATGATAGTTCTTCCTATACTAGTGTATTTGGGTGAGCATTGACAAAATTAATTTTGAATTCAAGTGATGTGATTTATGTTTGAATGTATTTATTTTGAAGGCAAAGTTAGCAGTAAAACTCAGTAAAAAAAAAAGTTCTCCAACACAAAAGTTATTTGAAGTTACTTCAACTAAAATTAATTCTGGACACAATCAATTTCTCAACATGAAACTAAATATGTGAAAATTTACCTAAACTTTCATTAGCTGATATTTCTAAGTAATTCTGAGTAATTCAACAACCAAGAAAGGAACAATTGCATCTTTACATTTGGAGAGTAAGGATTCTTACACATGAACATTCTCTTGCAGGATGATCAGTTGGTTGGGGTACTTGGAGGGAGCGGTGGAATGAACATTATTGCAGCTGTAGTTCAAGTCTTTCTTAATCATTTCATCTTGGGAATGAAACCCTTGGATGCAGTTGTGAGCCCAAGGATCTATCACAAGGTTATAGCTAACCTTTTTTCAGATAATTCCTTGATGTGTGATGCTCCAAACCACAATCTAATTTTGATTTGTATCTCACGCAGCTAATACCAAATGTAGTTCGTTATGAGAACTTGACTGCTCATAATGGCGATCACATTGAGCTTTCAAAAGAAAGTAGGCTTTTCCTAGAAGAGAGAGGTCATCAACTGAGAGGTTCTGAAGCACTAGCTGTGACTCAGCTTATTGTGCAAACTCTTAAAACGCCTATGAACTTCAATAGGAAAGTTGGTGAAAACACCAAATCACTTACAAAGCATGGCACTCTAACAGCAGTAAGTGACCCTAGAAAGGGTGGATGTCCAGCTGCTGTTTAATTATATTGATCAATTCAGGTTCAAAATTGTTAAAAAACACAGACATTTCAAAACAATTTTCAATTTTTTAGCCATGTTGTATCAACACCATCCAGGACAAAAAAAAAAAGAAAACGATTTGGTCATCATTCTTCAAACAATTAAAAACCCGATGAAACTTTGTTTCTGATACCGCAGTTACGCACTTAGAAGACAAGGTGAACTGTTTTTTGCGAGAATAATAAGCCATTGGTTAGTTATTGTGGGATAAAATAGTTTGAACGAGGCATGAAGCTTATGAATTAAGTAAAGGTTCATATAGTGAGAGAATTGGTGCCCTTGGGGCATTGTGAGATGGAAACACTCCTATAGTGTGTGTTCTAATTTGTAATAGAGAGGTTCTTCCCCACTCTTTGAGAATGATACAAGTTCCTATAAAAGAAACAATCAAATTTAGAGTATTAAATGCCAAAGAAAGAGTATTACAAGAGTATTAAAAGTTTATTCCAAACATAGATATCATGTCCTGACTGCATACCATTTTCATGCTCAGTGCTTACTCGAAGTAGTGGCAGACTTGCAGGAAGGCCAGAGTTTTTTTGTAAAACTGTTCAATATAGTATTGATATCACTCCGGATCTGAAGCCATTTTTTTCCTTTCTTTCTCCCGTTTTCCTTTAAACGAAATCGCTTAGTAAAGAATGACTGGAATAGGACGACCACTCTGTACAGTTCGGATTTTGTTTAGATCCCATTTTCGTTTGAAGGAAATTGCAGCTTCTTCTGTTTCGTTTGAAGGAAATTGCAGCTTCTTCTGTAGGTTAATGCATAAGAAAGCATGGTCAACAAAACTTGCCATCAACTGATCTAATGTCACTAATTAAAGCCTATTGATATCAATAAATTAACCAAACACACATTACATCTGTAGCAGTATTACGTGTTCAGATGAAAACCCATGAATGGTTTTATATTACATCTCTAGCATGTCCTCTCATGCAATTTGCTCTGAAATTCAACTTTTATTAATGGAGGAAAGATTGTACACTACACTACACCCTTTGGTCATAAAGGCTCCAAAATTATGCATGAATTGAACCAACTATTTCCAAAAACTTTAGATGAAAACATACAAATGGTTTTATATAACATCTTTAAAAATTAGGACCATGCTACAGCCCGGATTAGAATGTTCAGTAAATTGTTATCGTATACATTTTGCTAAGTGGGAATAAGAAGGAAACCCACAGCCGCACATGACCCACGTTACAAAGGTGTCTAAGCATCCAATCCAATTGGTAAAAGACTTCTCAAAATCCAAAATTCTATCAACTTGCAAAAGTTGAAGGCAAGATTCCAACGAGGAATCATTCATTTATATATTCTAAGACGTACCGCATCTTTAAATTTTGCATCAAACGGATGAAAGAAAAAATAATAAAAAACTATAGTTTTTTTTTTTAGTTTAATTGTCATGCACTATCAATGTACTAGCACCTAACATTCTAATAAATACTAACAATTAACATTTGTGGATAAAAAAAATGCATTATCAATTTAAAGATCAGAAATTCTTCTGACACTTTCAACCAATTAGAAATCTTCTTAGAATCCATCTAAAAAAGAAGAAATCTTCTTAGAATAAGTTTTAAGGTGATTATTATAAAAATCTAACAAATTAATTCAGAAATTCCTCCTCATATGCTAAATATGTGTGTCAAGGATCTGGTGGATGACCAAGGTGAGTGGAATAGAATAGAAAGATGTTAGAGTCTCTTTTCCCTCATAATATTGTTCAGAGGATTGTGACTATTCTTCCTCCTAACCCAGAAGCTGGTAATGATCGAAGATTATGGCCAGGCAACAAATTGGGCCAATTTTCGGTGTCTAGTGCTTATAAACAAATAAATTATTTTCATAATTTAGAAACTACAGGTATTTGGAAACTAGCCGTGCCTCAGAGAATTCTAGTATTCGTATGGCAAGTAGCTCATGGAAGATTGAAAACCAAAGTAGGCTTGTAAAGTGGGGAATTGGTTCTCCTTATTGCAGTCATTGTCCCTTAGTTCAAGAAACTTCTATGCATGTCTTAAGAGACTGTTCGTAGACCCTATGGAGTTGGAATCACCTTGTTACTATTAGAATTTAAAAGTGATTTCTTTGGCATGCAATTTCAGGATTTGATAGAATTTAATCTTAACAGTGATGTTGGTCTTCAAGGCTATTCTCCTAGGCCTGAATTATGGGCCACATCTTGCTACTATTTTTGGTATTGGAGGAACATACAACAACATCATGATTCATTTGTTTATACATGCAAAACTTGGAAGAAATCTGTCATCATTGGAAGAAATACAAATCTGCCCACTTTCAATTTAATCCCTCTAGAAATTATGTCAAAGAGAAAATTCATGTGAAAACTCTCCTCCTGAAGGTTGGTTTTGCTTGAATACAGATGGATCTTTGAAATCATCACAAGGTATGGCTACTTGTGGAGGCCTTCTGCGAGATCATCATGGCAGATGGAAAATAGGATTTGCGAAAAAAGTGAGGTGCACTATAGCCTTTGTTGCTGAGTTATGGGGAGTTTTACAGGGCTTGCGTATTGCTAGAGATCAAGGTATGCAAAATATCTTGCTGCAAGTAGATTCAGAATTTGTTGTTAAAAGCAAGGAGGCAAAGTTGCATGCATGTCTGGAGCACCCTTGGTTCGAGCAATAACAGAATTGGTGAAACAATTGAGATCAGTTTATGTTATTCATATATATATAGGGAGGCTAATAGGTGTGCAGATGTTATGGTTAGTCTTGCGTGTGATATGGAGGCTGATTATATGATTTATGAGGAACCACCAGCTCCTTTGCTGCAGCTGATTAGTTTTGATGTAAAGATATCTCTACCCCACGCTTTATAAAAGTGTAATCCCCTCTTTTGGGGCTTTAAACCCCTTTGAATACTAAAAAAGAAAATTTTAAAAATCTAACAAACTAGGTGAGTTGTGATTAGTGTAGAAAAATTCAACTTGTTGATCACTAATAGGAAGGCATGGACTCGAGCAAGAAAGCGATAAACATATACGTACGGAACCAAATTCCAAACAGAATGTTCTTCAACATTCGACTTTTTTATATATATATATATATACGAAAGAGAGAAATGTGCATTTTAGTATTGGCTACAGATAACTTTCAGACATCCAAGCGGAAGTTCATTAGAAGAAAACCAACACTAATGAACGGACGTTTAATGTGTTAAAACATAAATCTAAACACACCAAATACACATTCAGCATATAATTTGGTTTAGGTGTTAAAACCTAAATCTAAACACAGCAGATAACTGCCATCAGGCTAGATAATGGATAGTGTAAGCGACATAAGCTACAGGTTAACTGATCGGTAAGTAAGGTCAGGGATTTGAAATTTATAATTTCCATAATTGGGGTATATTGTACCAATGTCAGGTGCCATTGAAAAAACAAACAAGTTCATAATCATAATCATTAATCATTCATACAAAGGGAGAGAAGAAAATAAAACAAATAGTTACACTCGTATTTCCATTCAAATTGAAAATTGGAGATTATCTTATCTATGGTACACAGAAAGGCAGCAATGAGTCACTAATGATACATCAATCACAGAGCATTCTTTTTTATCCTTCAAGATGTTTTATCCATCAGCTGAATTGGTGTCAAAATATTTGATTTGCTTGTCTCCACAATACAACCATTCATGACCATTTCCTCCAACATAAAATGCGCCTTTTCTAAATGGAACATAATATCTAGCTCGCACTGCAAGTATAAAGGGATGAGAAATATAAAAAACTTATCTAGAATCTACGTTCTAAAAACAGAAGGAAGAAAAAAGAGAAGTTGGGAAAGCAGAACTCACCACATTGCCAAAATGACGATCCATGGTTTCAACCAAGAGATGTATAAATTCCAAAATAGCCAGCTCATTCTGCAACATTATCCATAGAAGGTAGAATAAGCAGTCATGAAGAATTCGAAATATATCAACATTATCCATAGAAGGTAGAATAAGCAGTCATGAAGAATTCGAAATACATCAGCATTATCCATAGAAGGTAGAATAAGCAGTCATGAAGAATTCGAAATATATCAACATTATTTACACAAAAGTGGCATGGATCTGGCTCTTCTAAAAGTGTGTGCTTGATTTCATGGTGGAAAGCTTCAGAACTAATTTTACTTCCTACCAAACGTGATTTTAGTAAAAATAGGGATGTTCTGTTATTGATGAGTAAAGTTGATTTTGCCTCAAATTTTCAGTTAGACTAAAAGTGATAAAGAGTAGCTTTTGGGTTGAATTGAAGAAACTGCGCTAAGTATTGCATTAAAAAAATTCAAACATAAATCACTTCACTTCAAAATCAATTTTAAATGAAATCAATTTCACAAATGCTGATCCGAACACACACTAAGTGATTTCAGTCATAGATGAGAAAATCAACTATGGATATTATGTATACATGCATACCAAATAATGAATGTGTTGAGATATCAACTGTTAGATTTTTTCATCAACGACTTTGATCACTTATTTTACACTCGATGAGAAAATTAACTGTCGATATTACATATGCATGCAAAACAAATCATAAAATGTATTGAAATATCATCTGTTAATTTTCTCATCAACGTGATTACTTATTTTACCCTTACTCACTTCAGAGGAGCTAAATCCAAGTGATATATATAAAATTCCATCAAAGAACAAGATCATTACATTCAGGCTGTTCATATTTTAAGCTTAAATGTCCTCTCAATTTGTTTACACAAGTCATGTATTTAATTTTAAGAGTTAACACCATAAGCAATAAGTTGGAAGTTGGAAGTATTTCACACGATTATTTATGTTTTGAAGACATTTAACGACTTAATTTTCACATGATTTAGCTCGGTTCAAAATCCAGTCTCTTTCGATGAAGCAATTGAGAAAATAGCATCGAGAAAGGAATTATTTATTTATTTATTTATTTACCTCATCATCGTCAACTCCAACGAGGAAAAACAAAGAGGCGTAGCGACGATATACAATTTTGTAGTTGCGATGCTCAACGAAGGAACACTGTCAGTGAGAATTGGAAATCAGATAGCTCAATCGCGCATAAACATTGGATCTGAATTGGATCTAAATGAATAGTTATTGAAATCGAAATTAACGAACCTGCTGTTCGTTGCGGGCGAGGCATTTGCGAACGATTTCGCCTTCGAGGGCACGTCGCTCTTCGAGGGTGAGATATTCGTAGTATTGAGCAAGACGAGTTTGGCCTTGCTTGTTCACCATCAGTACGAATCGGATCCCCATTCTCAATTGATTCTGTCTGCCCTAACTCACAACCCCATCAACACCTTATTATTTCTTCAACACTTTCTTTTTAGGACAAATAAATAGTTATTTTTATGTTAAATGTGTATTATAAATGCGCCTGGGATAAAAATATAAAAATATATAAGATTTAATATCAGAAAGTGTAAAAAGTGTAATAGATATATTTTATTATTAATGTTTGTCTGTGTTAATAAAATAGTCTATAAACTAATTTGTCACTAAAATGATTCACCACATAATCATATCTAATTGTCAAAATAAGGGCATATTTTTTGTATAATATCTTCATGACTTTGTCTCCTCTCTCTCCGAATAGGAATAAGATATATAGTCACTTTTGTTATATAATATCTAATCTAATTTGCTAAAAAAAAAATGTGTCATTGAAAAATGAAAATACAAAATTTAGTCCCCAAAAGAGTAAAAAGTGCAACAAATATATTCGGCCGTTAATTTCTGTCCGTCACCATTAATAAAATAGTCAAGATTCGAAGAAGTGAAATATGAGATATATTTATCTTTTATTTATAGTAGATTGTGACTAATTATTATAATTTGAAAAAAATTGTAATGATTGATACACTATTACAATATTTATTTTGGATAATTTTTATTGTGATAAACAAATTATGGTTGATGATTAATATTATCGTTATTATTTTGTTTATTTTAAATTCTGTTTGCCAATATTTTTTTTTTAAATGATTATTGTAATGTTATACTTGTAATGATAAAAAATGGCTAAAATTTATCCTAAAATCATATTTTACCGTTAAATGAAACGAAATTTCAAGTCTAACAAATTAGTCCAATAGAAACATATTGATATTTAGGTCCAATAGAAAATTACTGATATTTTCCTCCAATAATGATAACTTATTGACATTTTGGTCCAATAGAACGTAATGACATTTAGGTAAAAAAAATGAAAATGACTTACATTTTTCTCCAATAAAAAAATATTGGTATTTTCGTCAAACAAAAAGTTACTGGCATTTATGTCCAAAAATGATATATTACTAACATTTTCATCCAATCTCGTCAATATGGTCACGTTGGTAATAACTTCAGTGACAAATTCGTCCCTTTGTGTCATGTAAGCTATTTTATTAACGATAACTAACGGAAGTTAATAGTTGGATATATTTGTCGTACTTTTTACACTTTCGGGGACTAAATTTTATATTTTTATCTTTCAAAGACTCATTTATCAGTCAATTACACATTCAGGGACAAAAGTAACTATTTATCCATCTTTTTATTTTAAGGTAAATATTCATTTTCGTCCATGTGTAAAGCGTTGATAAATTCATCTCCGAAAGATGAAAATTCAATTTTTTTAGTCCTCAAAAGTAAAAAAAGTGCGACAAATTCATTCATCCGTTAACTTTCATCCGTTATCGTTAATAAAAGAACTTACATGACACAGAGAAACAAAAATGTCACAAAAATGATTACCAACTTAACTGCGGAATAAATTAGGCCAAAATATCAGTAAGTTACTATTGGACCAAAATGTTAGTAATTTTTTTGGATCAAAATGTCAATACGTTTCTATTGAACCAAAATGTCACTAAGTTACCATCGGACTTACTGACATTTTGGTCCAATAGAAACTTATGTCATTAAATTTTCATTGAACCAAAATGTAAGTAATTTTTTTTTGAACCAAAATATTAGTATGTTTCCATTGGACTAATTTGTCTGACCCCAAATTTCGTTTCATTTAAGAGTAAAATATAATTTAATTTTCATCTTTTTCCTATTTTTATCGTTGTAAGCATAACATTACAATAAACACTTAAAAAATAGAAAAACAGGCATAAGTTAAAACAAACATAATAATAAGCATAATTATTTTAACCAACATTATAACTCAAATGTAATCACAACAACATCTAACATTTTTTAAAATTTGATTAATTGTTTTTATTGTTGCTTACAAGTTATTTATGGTAGATGTTACATATTTGTAAGATGAGATTAACTGCTCTTAATTTGCTTCACAAATTGAACAACCTCTAGCTAATTTTGAAATTACTCCAACTCCTAATGTTAAAAGTGCTCCAACTCCAACTCCAACTACCACTCAAAGTGCTCCAACTCCTAGTGTTGTGAGTGACTTTTACATATAACTGATTAGTTATTGTTAAATTATGTTATGCATAACTAGTCACTTTTTATAATTGTTGTAGGAAGCAAGTTCCATACCTCTACCATTGTCAATTGTGTTTAGACCACCTTCAATTATGCCTTCAACAACAATTCAAATTATATTCTCAGAAGTATCATCTCATAATATAAACCAACCGAATTAGATGAGCTTCATACCCACACCAAGGTTGCCCCGCCACCAAGATTCGAAGAAGTGAAATATTGGATATGTTTTTTTTTGTTTATAGTAGATTCTAACTAATTATTATAATTTTGATAAATTTTTAATGATTGATACATTGTTACGATGTTTATTTTTGTACATTGGTAAAATGTTTATTTTGGAAAATTTCTATTATGACAACATTAGGTAGTGATAAAATCAAATTGGGTCTCATTTTCTGTAAGGATTAACTTAATGGTTGTGCGTTTTTGTTTTAGTTTCATATTTTGAGTAAAATACTCTCACATTAGAAGTTTCATAACAATAGACAGATCATGTTTATTAATCAATATTATGTTTATTATTAAGTTTGTTCTAACTTATGTTTGTTTCCCTATTTTTGAAGTATTTATTATAATGTTATGCTTACAATGATAAGGGGGGGGGGGGGGCAAAAGATGAAGATTAAATCATATTTTATTCTTAAATGAAATGAAATTTGAGGTATGAAAAATTAGTCTAATGGAAGTGTACTGATATTTTGGTCCAAAAAATCTGGCCCTTTGAATTTGGAGATGTAGTTGCGTGTACTGATTCTCATCGAGATTGGATTGGTCTTCAGTGTACCGCTTGTGTAGCCTATGCGAAGCGAACAAGCAAGGGATTACTAACATTTTGGTCCAATAGAATAAAATTGTTAACATTTTGGTCCAATGGTAACTTACTAACATTTTGGTTCACGGAAACGTACTGACATTTTGGTGCAAAAAAAATTATTAACATTTTGGTCTAATGGAAACTTATTGACATTTTAGTCCAATCTATTCAGCAACCATGTTGACAATCATTTTGGGACATCTTCATCCATTTGTGCCATGTAGGCTCTTTCATTAACGGTAACAGACAAAAGTTGACGGGTAGATGAATTTGTTGCGCTTTTTTCACTTTCGGAAACTCAAATTTGAATTTTCATCTTTTGGGGATGATTTTTTCAACGTTCTACACATTTATAGACAAAAATAACTATTTATCCTAAAGTCAGGGGGCTCATTTGATTAATTTATTGCTTCTTGTAGAACTGATCACCTGTCTTTTTTATATATATATTTTATGTAATTAATTCACATGCTATCACAATCTTTTGTATTTGCATTATTTACTATATAATGCTATATTTTATAATAGTAAAAAAAAAGGCTATATAATCAATTAAGGTTAACCTTTTTTAAAATATACTACATTTTATAATACAATAGGCTTTTAATGTTAATTTAAATGTTTTTATTACCTTTTTTAAAATATACTACATTTTATAATACAATAGGCTTTTAGAAGATTTATTGGTGAGTTTGTTAGTTAGTTTTTTATTAATAGAATGACAAAAAATTTGTTATGAAATATGAAACTCAACTGTTATTTGAACAATGACATCAATTGTTATTACCGTTTAATTTTGTAGATTATGGTTAGAATCAGAGGATTGCGTCGGACTTTAGGCAAAGTTTTAAGAAGAGCCTTAGGGAGACAGGTTAGTGATGATGTGAAAGAAGCCCCTCAACGTCAAAGGCCAACAACATCTGCACATAGACAACAAGCAGCTGCAACTGTTGCTGAGGATGTTTAGAAGGCGGACCCTATGATATAAAGTATTTTCCAGGCGGACCCTATGATACATCAGTGTTGATGTCATATGTCGATCATGTGACAGCCAGAGTTTGGGTATGAGAGGTAGTTATTTGTTCAATTATATAATATTTGAATAACTATTTATCATTTTACTTGAACTAATTAATTTTAATTTTTTTCCAGGAACGTACTGAGTTGAAGTTGACCTCTCATGGGATGAAGATAGAGAAATTTGGAAGGCCTACATCTGAGATTGAAGGCATAGTGGCTGCTACAGGATTAAGTTCTCTGATTACATGTTTGTTGGACACTAGTGACAGGGGACTTTTATCTACTTTTGTGGAAGCTGGTACAAGGAAACTAGTAGTTTTCTTCTACCGGAAGTAGAGGTCGATATAACCCTCAATGATGTAGCATCCTTGTTACATCTGCCCATTACAGATGTCTTTCATATCTTGCATTGTATACTTGCTTCATTGTTGTACAACTAGTGCCATTGTGCTCCTTCAATGTCAGAAGAATATTCTTTGGTTTGACCATTGACTTTGTCATATCACCAATAATAGTCTTATCATCCTTGGTCAATTGATCAACATATGGATGTCCAACTAATGACTTAGTCAATGTATGATTATGACTCACACATATTAACTTCACTATCCATCATTCACCTCCCAACACTGGTTTCACTTGCAGCTTAGAGAGACATCCACATTTTTTACTAGCAGTAACTGTTTGTACTAAATCTTTCTTGTATGCCCTGTATTTTCCACTCCTCTCATAACCAATTAAAACATATGAGATCCTTCCTCTATTTCCAATATTTGTGTCTGACCTCATTATCACCGCCACAAAACCAATATCATACACAACAGAGTGAGCCCAATTGAAAACATCATCACGGGTAGCAAACACCTACAAAATGGATAATACATGTTTAGTCTTCAAGGGACATTCATTTACTTACTTTAACAAAATACAAAATCATATCAAGACCTGATAAATATTGAAGGTATCAGAAAATCAATGTTTTCAAATGCACCAGGTTCCTCTCCATTGTTTTCATTCATATTAACTTTTTCAGATATTGTGTTGCCATATATTTACTGATTTTTGTCCATCTTAACAAAACATTCAAAAATATTCAATGACAAACTAACAACCTCTAACGACACCATACATAATTCTAATTATTTATAAATAAATCTATTTATTTTAAAAAACTTCCATGTTGAATTTTGTTTATGTCTTCTACACTACATATGTCAATGTATCAATAAATATGTTTTTTAACATATACTATCACACAATTTATTATTTTTTACTACATTTACTAATATATTACATTGAAATTGATAGACATTTATATGAAAATTTATACCTGCATAAACTAATATATCACACAATTTTATTATTTTTTTACTTGCATAAACTAGTTAATGTAATAATATTTGCACAAATATTATAAAAAAATATAACTAAATTTATAAAAAGAAAGATCAAAAATATATTTTTTAATTTTTTTAAGGTTATACGGATAAGTGATACGGATTGACAATCTGTATTACAGATTGTCAATCCGTATGATTACGGATTGTCAATCTGTATGTTTATTACCAAACAAATCCAACTCGCAGAGACCAAAAAAACTTACCTCCTCCCCCGTTCTACTACAACACCCACTACGACAATGACCACGTCCTGGGAACGACCACCGCGACCTTGATCAAACCAATCACAAGAAGAAGGAAGAGCTCAGCCAGAAAGAAAAGAGAATGGTGTATGAAGAGAAAAAAAACCAACAAACATAGAAGAAGAAATTAACAGGGGTAATGTTGGAATTTTAAAAAGATTGTTGGGTGTAGAAGAAGTATTGACGGTGCAGCAAGAAAATTTTAGTAAATTTTGTTTTCCTTGGCACAAAGGCCCATTTTCCACCCACACCTCCAACCTCATCGATACAGTTTACTAGGGCTTTGCTAGGTGCACCAGGCATATTGCTTGTGCACCCAACATTAAAACAAAATTCTAAAATTGCCCTTAAAGGTTTTTTGTTTTTACGGATTACGTGATCCGTAAGTGTTTTTTTTATTTTTTTCAAAAATATGTTTTTTTTAATTTATTAATAAATTAATTTTTTTAATAGTAAATATTTTTATTTATTTATAAAAAAATATACGGATTAAATAATTCTTATGAGTTATATCAAAATTAATTGTCACAAAATATATTATTTAAATTTATATACGCATTAAATATACATTATAAATTTTAGTGTTATATATAACAACATTATTTATTTTATATATAATTGACTTATTAACTCAGTTGGTTAAAGCGTTATGCTAATAACCTGAAAGTTACGGATTAGCTGATCCGTACTGATTAACTGATTCATAACTCTTTTATGGAAAGACAAAATGGGAAGATCACAAAATTGCTGAGTGTACCAACAATTTCACCATATGTATGTAGAATGCCCGGTTCACTCTAGACAGCACAAAAACAAACAAAATATCACTCTAGACCTACGATGCCAAAATAAATTTAACTTGGCCCAATTGGCCCATTTTAGCCATTGCTCAAATCAATCTATACCGTTCATATTATATATATATCCAATGGTTGAAAATCAACACTTTTAGACCTACACCACATTACACAAACTTCAACATACTGTTTTGAAGCTTCTCTACTGGTGCACCATATGCTAGCTGGTTGATCCTAGAATTTGCCTTTATTCATCTTATGAACCGGAAGTTACATGTTTTCTAAGAAAATTGCTTTCCGTGAACTCCATTTGCAACATAGATCAAACAGGCACCATATTGGAGACTGGTTCAATTGAGGAGAATGAATTGATGAAATTATTCATTTATTTGAAATGAGTACTTCTATGGGATAGCATATGGAACTTATCAAGCACGAAATTTCAATTCATTATGAAAGAGAGGGGGCGCTGTGCGTAAGCTTACATGAGGGACATTTGGTCACACACGTCTTCTAATTTCTAGAAGTCAACAACTTCCAAAGCTGGAATTTGAAAATGGCCATCATCAAGTTCTGGAATCACAATTTTCTCAAAAGGACTCTTTTCTCTATCTTCCACATGTTGCCAAACACCTTCAGATAATCGCAAGCCATGTTCAAGCTCAACAATTGATTACGGAAGCTTTCAACACGAATAAGAACTAGGTGAAAAAGTTCGCTTATTATATTCCTTAAAAAAAAATAGCATTTGGCATGCTGAAAGCATGCAATTCACAATTTTTTTTATTATTAACAAAAATCGTAACAACTCAATTCGGTGATTAATCATACTTTAAGTTTATTACTTTTCTCCAAAAGTATTAAACTTTCTTTCTCACAAATTCAATGTGTAATCAACTGAATTATATTTATTGGATACAATTCACAACTTTTAGATTTTCTAATGATTTTATTATATAATCTATATTAACATTGGAGTATAAATGGATTGAATCCAATAAAAAAACAGTTCAAACAAACTAAATAAACTGAAAGTTAAACAAATTCTAAAAACATAAAAATTAAACTTCATATTTTATTTTGACGACTAATTTATTCTTTTTTTTATTGCAACAACCAATTTATTGAATTCGCATATTTATCTATTAAAGATAAAGATAATATTTTAATAGTTATTTTAGTAGAAATATATAATATAATTATTAAGTTGTAATTAATTTTTAATAGTTCATATTTAAAAATTATACTATTATTAGCTATATAATGAATTAATGATATAATTGACATTTTTAATTGTATTTACTATACATCTTACTATTTATTTAATAATTTTCCAACTAAAAAAAGACTCAAATTAAAAACCAATCCAATCAAGAGTGTTTTAGGTTCGATTAAATCGAATGAATTTAAATATAATATCAAACTATGAACTAAGAAATTCAAAATAATTAAATAAATATTTTTTTCTCTCTTTAAAATCGATCAAACTCTAATTCATTTGATCACCCCTAATTAATAGGATACAATTAAATGAATTAATTACTCTTTCCTAAATTATACAAGTAGAGAACTGCTCCACTTGTTGGGAGAGACAATGGTTTTCCTACGTCAGACGCTCCATTATTGCCCACTTGGTCTGTTTGATTTGCCTAGTGCCACAGTGAGAAAAGCTAGTCATGGATAATTAATTAATTGATTCAAACTAATAAAGTTCATTTCCAGATAAACCAGTCTCATTGGAAAGCTTACAAATCATAGCACAACATATTGACTAACATCATTGTGTAAGGCTGAGTGTTCCACAGCCATATTATTGACATACAAGGGCAAAAAAGACAGCTCCTATGTACTACGTATAACGCATGATAAAAGGATATATCACGTAATAATGACAATAATAACAACTAGCAAGTTGTGGGATAAATGCTGTTGATTTCTTTGTTAGCCAAAGAAGTGTCTTTGGAACAATGTCCATCCGGTAACTGATTCAATGCTGCTTCTTCTTCCTTCTTCTCTTCATTGTCACCCTTGGAATCCAAAAAGCTGGGTTGATTTGTTGAAGATAAAAGCCTAGCCCACATTCTATCAGTTATCACTACGTGGTTCTGTCTCTCGGTGATTCTCTGCGTAACAAAAGCAACAAAACATGAAATGCTAGTAGAAAGCAGAAAAGGGTAATTGAATGTTAATAAATAAATCATCTTTATTCTGTGGAATCAACAAATGTCATGCCCAATGAACTCACATAGAAGGGTATATAAGTTTGTCTTCCATTGACAAGTCCACTTGTATAGCCAGTGTAACCTGCCATTGCTCCATGAACTGCACTTTGAGCAAGAAGTGTGCAGTACACGTTGTCAGAAGCATTGCTTGGAATAGCTCGAATCATATAAGTTGGATCTGTAAAACATAAAGAGAAGGCATTACTCTTTCAGCCATTGCTCTTTTCAGTGTGTGTGTGCACACTTATAATTCCATGAAGTTTAATCTTTACAAACCTATGTATTTGAGAGTTATGGGCAGGGTCTTCTGTGCAGCAAAATGATCCTGGAAGGTCAAAATGATATTTATAAATCATTTGTGAAAAAATTGGCAAATAATAATATAGAGCATATTCTCTACAGTCTAATTTCTATCACTTAAAATGATGTTTTGCTACAAGTCCTAGAAAATATAAACCAGTGGTGACAGTAATAGTAGGTGATGCTGGACAGATCAGCCAATTATCATAGGCATAGCATAAGAAAGCAAGAGTGTAAGGAAATAAACAAGTTTGAGTTCGAATTCATCGAAGAAAATAAGATGATAATGCAGTAACAAAGATGAAAAGAATGCAAATAGAATGAATAACCATCTAACCCTAATCTTTTGGGATATCCATAGGCCAACATCTTGAAAAAGCTTATTTCCAGAAGCATCCTGTTTGCTCATTGACTGCACGCTCTCAGAAACAAGTTCTTGTCCTGCTCCTTCAGCAATGACAATAACCATGTGCCCATTTTCTTTGAGTCTTTTCTCTATATATTCATAGAGTCCACCAGTACCTTCAAGGTAAAAGGGTGACTCTGGAATTAAGCAACAGTCCACGTCTCGACTTGCAAGTGTAGCATACATTGCAATAAATCCTGCATCATAAATCCAAAATAAAGCATATATGAAGCAAAGTCAAGTTTGATGACAATGTCAATGGAAGAACTTTTGAATATCATACTAGCCGTTCTTTTCTTTTCAATATTACAATGAGAAAACAATATATGATGCTGATGGAATTGTAGTCAGCTGCCTCCTCAATGGCCTTGTTCTTTAAGACACTATTATATGTACAGTTATAGAAGGATTCACATTTTATTGAAACTACAAATGGTTTGCAGGTAGTTTGTGTTATACTCCCAAATTAAGCTTCCAGGAATCCCGATTTATATGTCAAACAGGGATTCTCAAAGACCCTCCCCAACCAGAATAATTGGAATCTCATACTTTGTCAGGTCTAATAAGAAACAAGATGTGTGAACTTCTCATTATTCTTAGGCTATTGAAGGTAATTAAAAATTGAACCCTTAAGCCAGTGAGTGGAAGCATTTTAAGCATTTAGGAAACTTACCGCTGTTTCTACCCATCAACTTGACAACACCTATGCCATTTTCAACACTTTCAGCTTCAACATGTGCTGCATTTATAGCTCGTTGAGCCTCCTCAACAGCAGTGTCAAAGCCAAAGGACTTATCAATAACCTATTAAGCATCAAAGAGACAGCAGAAGAAATTTACCAATCAATGATGCTAATGGGGTTTAAATTATGAGTTTAAAGCCACAATGTAGAAGAAAATAAAACCTTACCGGGATATCATTATCTATGGTTTTGGGGATACCTACAACTGAAACTTTGAGACCACGCCTTCTGACTTCCTGTATGGATAATCAGGGTGAATCATTAATTAATTGCTACTCTAATGCAATTAGTTTCACGGATCATAAATATCAAAATAATGTTGGTAAACAGTTAATTTACATTCCTAAACCCACAAGTCTGATAAATTATAGATACCTCAAAAATTGCAGATGCACCCTTCTGAGTTCCATCTCCTCCAATTATATAAACCTGAAATTCAGAGAGATATTAATCTGATGTACTTACACGGCACACAAAAATATATACTGCTACATTGAAAGAAGTGCAGACCTGATTGATTCCCCGATCTTGAATACTGTCAACTATCTTTTTGGTGTCATGTCCACCTCGTGATGTTCCAAGGACAGTTCCCCCACGCTTATGTATATCATTCACACTTTTAGGGGTTAAAGTAATTGTATTGCGAGCATAGAAGCCCCTATATCCTCCCTTCACATCAAAACATTTTCATCAGTTGATGAGACCAATAATAAACTAAGCATGCTAGCAAAATGTTAGTTATTGTAGATTTACACTTTTACACTCAAGGGAGAACCAACGATGGGGGAAATTAACTCCAGGATAAATAACTTAGATAAGTGACACCAAACAAGTAAAAAGTTGTACAATTACTACAAATCAAGAATAATGTATTGGATCCTTTAAATAAGTATAAGTTAGTACATTAATAACCAACCTTAGGCATTAAGGCTTGTTTTGAAAAGACAGAGTAATGAAAGCTAGGGGGTGAAACTTGGAAGAAACAAGCACAAAACTTGTTCAGTTTTAATGCCCCTGCCCTCCTACCCCCAAACAACAATAAGAAAGAATTAAAAAGAAGAACAAAAAAGAAAGAAGAAGGAAGATTGAGAGTAAATGCCATAAACATTCACGTACATTGATTCCAAGAACTCTCTTCACCCCATACATATGGTGTAAGCCACACACTAATTCCCTAATGACAGTGTTGAGCCCAGGACACAGACCCCCACAAGTAACAATGGCAGCTTGAACTTCATCAGCTTCAAAGTACACCTGAATATATATCCAATTTGGGAAGGCCATAAACAAAAATAAGGTACCAAATATATGTCAATAAATGCACAGATAGACCCACACACAGAAACATACCTTTTGACGAGGCCCGGCACGCCTAAAATGTACCCCTCTTGCACCATCTTTGTGAACAACGACCTGTCATAAGTCAGAACAAAATGGAAATAAATGACGGGTAAATTAAGGTAGGTAGATAGGTAACAGCGCATAAGCTGCAAATAAAAACATAAAACCCCACCAACTTCACAAAAACCTTTAGATGAGAAGAATTTGGATCACAGTCTAAACATTCTTTCACCCTATGCAGTTACCATTCATTAATTTGGATCTGAAGGTGTCCATACTTAGCAATGGAGATGCAGCACCACCTTAATGAAGAAGTACCATCAAACCCATCCCTAATTACTTAAAAATCAATTCATAAATAACCAATTAAAATTGACATTTAAAAAAGCTACCAAAAAACCAACCTTTTGAGGAACGCTGTCATCAACATGCACAAAATATTGCCTGGCAAAATGAAAAGTAAAATTCAATTCATCAATCAAGCAATAAAGGAAAGGAAATTAGTTATTACAACACAAGATAAGAATGAATCGATTAACACTTACTTAACAACTGAATAAGCAGGGTTGTCTTGCAAAGGATTAGGGTATGTCTGCAGCAACACACCAACACATAAAATCAGACATTAATTAATCTTGTACCCAAAGGAAAAATTAAAGATACATTATTCATCTATGTTTTTCCTCCTCTTAAATCAGCATAGCATTTTTTCACTAAAAAGAAGATAAAAATTTACACACACAAAAAATTAAAAATCGTTGAACTGATGAAAATAGAAAGTTTCTATATTATTATTTTTCGGTGTCGGCAGATGGAAAAGAAAAAAAGGAAAAAGGTGGTTTGTTTTCTAAAACGACAAAACATCGGAGTGGTTCGAGAAAAAAGTGGGACAGAACAACAAAAAAAAAGGACCACATGATCGCTGATCAGAAAACGAAGAAACAGCTTTTGAGCAGAGAAGAGAGATTGACGGATGAAAACGACGACGTACTGGGAGATTGGGAATGTAATCGGTGAAATGCGGAACGTCTTCGAGGATGTAACCGGCTGTGCCGGTGACGACCTTAGGATCGGAGTTCACAGGAGAAGCCATGGCAAGACGAGATCGCGAGCTGGTGGCAGGTTGGGAACCCGGCTTGGGATGAAAGAAACCGTTGATTTTGGTTGTGGAAGCGTGGTTGTTGGGACTTGGAGAAGAAGAATTAGAATCCATTCAAAGGTGAGTATTGAAGTTGAAGAAGAGGAAGAAAAGAGTGGTCATATTTATAGTAAACGGAGTTGACCGAGGGAGAGGACACCAAAGAGGAATTTTGATGAATAAGAAAAGAGGAGAGGGGAAAGGGGTAAAAGGAAATTTCTTGGGTTGGGGAGTTAGAAACAGGTGGCAGAAGATGGAAATGGAATGAGGTGTGGTTTTAGAACAAAAGGTCTACGCTATGATCCACAGCTTTTTTGGAACACAGTGGTGCTGTGGTGGACTAGTGGCTTCTTCTAGTTCTAGAATAAACCTTGGAGATTCCGGATTCGTGGTGTCTTTTTTTTTTTTTTTTTTTACTTTTTTATTTATTTATATTTATCTTTTTTCTTACATGGTTAAATCAAATCAATCCTAACTCCTGGTAGAAACAGAACCAGCCAGCCTCTGCCTTGATGGCTATTGAAAATTTGAAATTGTCTTCTACCATGTAAAGTGCTGCATATTGTTTTTTTTTTTTTTTTAGAGTTCTGATTTTTTATTTTTTTTACATTCACAAATATAAAATACTTAATTGGCATTTTTTCTTATTTTTCATCAAATCATATCAGATACTTATATCTTTCTCTCTCAATTCTTAAGGTGTAAATAATCTTTTTCCTTTTTTTTTATATTCTCAAGAATTAAAATTAAAAGTCCCCTTGAATCTGATTGTTTTTTAATTGAGTTAAGAGGGCTGATGGCTATTACCAAGTTGTACATGTTTGTATTTTATTAGATAAAAGCCAAATTAAAAATTTGACAAAAACAATAACTGATTTTATAGAAATTAGGGATGGATTCTCAATACAGTTATCATTGAAAATTACGAACTACTTGAACTCCAGCGATGATCTAAAAGCTGAGACATGAGTAGCTTACATGGTCTTTAAGGATTTAAATTTATGATTTTAATGACTGTATTTTTAGTGTAAAACAGTTCCTGACAATCAATCATTATAAATTATTACTGGTATAATTTTTTAAAAAATTATTATAAAAATTAATAAATTTATCATATCATAATTTATTTTTTAAAATACATGCATAATGATTTGTTTTTTAAAAAAATATACATGATTATTTGTAATTAATAGATACTATAAAATTATTTTATATTATCGGTGTAATCTTACTAGTGTTTGAGAATTCATGGAAAATCATGAAAAAAATTTAGGAACAGCTCTTAGAATTTCGCATTAAGAACAAGGTAAGTTTTAAAGGAGATGTTATGGATTTAAATTCAAAGCACAAATTCTCTTTAAGTTTATGAGGAAAAAAAAAGAATAAAAAGGAAAGAGTGCATCCTAAAAACTCTATAGTCTATGAAAGAAAGATGAAGAGGTGCAATTCACCGTATCAAACTTCCAAGTTCCAAGGGAGGGATGGAATGGGCATAAATGCATAATTGTTTGTTAAGGTGCCATTAGAAAGGGGAGGTTAATGGGTTATGCTAAAAAATGGTTATATGAGTGATTTTAGAGAATTGAGAATTGGGCTTGCCCGGAAGTCAAGAAAGTATAGGCACTCTGGAAATTAAATAACTCATGTTTAGGAGCTTTAGTTTTAGGATTTCAAACAAGAAAACCAAGTAAAAAGAAGGTAGTGAAAAGATATTTTTGTTATGCTGCAAGGGGATACCACCTAAAGTTATGAAACTTAGTCCAATCATTGATTTGGTTGAGACAGTGAATCAATGATCTAACTAGTGAATCAGTAATTGGTATGATTTGATCCAGTATATATTAAAAAATTCAAAACTATATATATATATATATATATATATATATATATATATATATATATATATTATATATAAGTATATAACTAACATTATATGATTAAGAAAAATTCATTCATACTCTAAAATTTAAAATAACAATTGAAGTATTAAAGTTGATAACACAAGTCCATAAATAATAATTCAATAACACAATTATACAAGTCCCGGGTTATTTTTAGAGCATTTTGAAGCTTTTTTTTTTTACGTGAAACGGGTTTTAAAAATTAGTCTAAGTCGTTAGATTTACCCTGAATCGGCTATGTTTGATCGGGTTTAGCTCGGTCATCTCGGGCTAGATGCATGACCGATCCAATAATCAAATCGGCCTAGTTGGTCCGGTCTGACCCGACCGGTCAGATTGAGTTTTTAAACTATGATGCCACCTATAATTCTCAAATCAGTTTAAGGTAAAAGGTGTATGGTAACTATAGTTTAAGATGTACCTTGTATTTAGAGTCATATTACCTTTGTAAGCCCTTTTTGGTATACAATTGATGAGGTAAGTCAATATAATGCAATTATCTTTTGGTGGGAGAGTTGGTGTCTTTGAATTATTCTTTTATTATGAATTCTTAGTCATATCAATAGGTTTGTTGTATCAAATTAGGAGTGTTCATGGTTATAGGTAATCTGAGAACCCGATTTAACCCAAATTAATCCAAACATTTTTGGATTTTTATATTATTATTTGACACAAATCTAACCCAAACCGTTCAAGTCTGTTCATGAGTGGGTTTTATCATAAGTTTTAATTTTTAAACCAATTAACCTATGTACCAACTCTTTGACCTGTTGATAATTATTATTAGTTATTAGTGACATCAACTCTATGGATTTCTTTAAGTATGTCTTCTGTAAGGTTAATTTTTTTTAAGGATATGATGAAAGCTCATGTTATTCGTGATGTTACAAATTAATATATATACACACACACACTAGGTGTAGGTGTTAGAATTGTTTTATGTTTATTGGATTCTTAAGCACTAGGATGTAATAGCATGTCAACTTGAACTTATGCATTATGTATCATTGTTTGCTTCTATATAACTTGTTTTTTTTTTAATTATTTTGAAGTTTAAAATAAATTGAAAATTTTCTCTTAACTCAACCAAAACCAATACATACATAAACAAGTTGATTTGGGTAAGATTTGAAAAAATTTACCCAAATCGCATTCAACTCAACCCATAAAAATTTGATTGGATTATTACATAGTTTGATCAAAATCGACCAAAACTAACTCGCAAACATCCCCATGCCAAATTGCTTCTTGGTAGTCAATGGTGACTGTTAGGCTCACCAAACTTGATCACGTTAGATCCAAAATAATAATATTCCATATCAATAGTTTATATTGTCATTAGGTACTAATTTATTATGTATAATTGATGTTAAGCTTTGATGTTATCTTTTTAAAAACTAAAGAAAATACATCATAATTAAGTAATTGATTCAGTTTATTTAAACTTATTTGTTAAAATAAATACTTATATAATAAAATAAGTAACTTTTTATTTTTATAATGTGTTCATCTAAATTATTTCAGTTTAAAAATTTTTTTTCACTCATTTTAACATACAAATTATATCTGTTTTTAAAAAATTACCTTTTTAAAAATTTAAACAAACGGACTCTTTATTAAATAAGAAAAATTAATATCAAATCTACGATCGAGTCCAAATGATTAATTTACATGTTTAAAACAACTTAAAAGAATGACTAATTTTAATATCAAACCATATACCACGTAAACTATGTTATTTGTGAAGAAAACAACCATCTTTCAAAAAAAAAAAAAAAACATTTATTTATCAATGATAATGCTCCTCGTACTTGGATTTCACTAGATGAAGTTACGGATAGCATATCCGATTCCGAACCGTGGTCGTGTAACCTCCCATCAAAATGCTGAGTATGTTCAAGGAAGTTTTTTCCATATCATATATCCTTATCCTTATTGGCTATACACCACAATGACCACATCATTCCTAGAGTTCCTTTAATTCAGAGGCTTTGCTCTCCTACTATATCGGGCAAAAATAAAATATATGCATGGCGTCATATAAAGATTATTGACAAGGAATAAACAAATTTATTATTAGAGTGGAGATTCGGCCAATTATATCAATATAAGCTCAAAACTTTCATATTAGATAATTCATCTTTAATTTTATTAGCATTTTCTGACTCAAGTGCTAAATAACTTAGTTTTTCCTAAATAAAAATTTCATTTTAAGTTTTGTAAAATAAGAAAAGCCTTTTTAACTTCTTAAATAAATTCATTCAAATTAATCGAAATTCAATATAACTTTAAAATAAGAAGTGTTAAACAAGAGTTTAACTTACTAGTATTTTTTTTTTTTGAGAAAACTTACTTACTAGTATTATATTAGCAATATAACGTCAATAAGCGTTTAATTTATATTAGCAATTTAATACGCATACTTTCTAATAATAACTATAAGGCTTTAGTTAACAAATAATTAAAAATTAAAATTTATACTTGTGTATATATATGTTAATGCTGTCCATATTAATTATTGTTTATGAATGTTATATTGTGTGTGAACAATAAATTTATTCATGGAGATATTGAAAGTTTCCTTAGTGTATTAATTGGCAAACAAAAAAGCCTTACGTATTCTGTAAAAAAAGGGGCCTAATGTATTATAATTATTATGACTTTATATATACGAAAATGTAATAAATACATGTAATAATATATATTGCAACAAGTAACAAGAATTAATTATGTTTACTGTTGCAAATGCATTTGCTACAGGTAATTTTTTTATATATGCAAAACTGTCAGCCGATGTCATTCTTGACTTCAGATGTTATTATCATAATTATTTTAGCATTGTTTTACTCACCATTGTTGCATGGTAAACATCCTAGAAAGGCAAATTTAATTTAACAAATATACATTATTAGATGGATGATGTATCGATGTATGTCCAAAAGTGCATATTCAGTAATAATATTATAAAAAATCTTACCAAAAATACATAATAATAATAATAATAATATATTGTAAAAAGTTAGACTTGTTTACCGATAAAAAAGAAAAGAAGTTTTCTCACGCATGTTACATGACACTTATAAAATAGTTTAATTTCTCTTCTTATAAAAATAACTTATTTCACAATATTTCTATTTCATAACTAATTAGTTTTTTATCATTAAATTAAAATTAACACGTTTATTTAGATAATTACTTTTAGTGATATTTATTTTCAGTACATATATATTGACATCCAGTAAGAGTTTAATTTCACCTAAAAAAGTACAATAAGATTTTAATGATAGCACGTTAATAGTATAAAATAATTTTATATTATTATTTTATCATAAATTAGTGTTAATATAATTTTTAAAATAATTTTTTAAATTTCTAATATTATGTGTAAGTGTTATAAATTCTTTAATATCATATTTAATTTTTATGGATAATTTTAAAAAATAAAAATAAACTCATCACAAATAATAATCTGTTATTGGATAATAATAAAAAACTACTCATAATCTTTTTTCTTTTGATATATGTACATAGCCTTTTTTCTCACCCAATAATTCTGAATAAGTTAACGTTTTTTTTATTGTTTAATCTAAACATGCACACCTAGATTATTAATAATGGCATTCAATGGCCTGTTATCTAATATTTTTTTTATTAATTGAGTGTTACAACTTAAAAATACAAAAAGTAATAATCTTCTTTTAACAATTTTTTTCCAAATATTATAATAAAAATTATTTAATAACTAAACTAAATTTACGTGTGTTTATTTAAGCAGGCACATTCTTTAATTTAAAGATATTTAATAATATTTAGAATTTGAGTAATAATGAGTAATACATATAGGTATACATAAAATAATCAAGAGACAACAAATATAAAGGTAAAAACGCAAACATGATCGTAATTAAATATTAAAAATGTGCTTCAAAATTACTTTTTGATTTCAGTTTAATATATTTTCTCTCAAATATTTTTTTCCTAATAACATTATATTTAGATTTTGAATTTATCATATTTTTTAATAACACATGCAATATTTTATAAATTAAAAATTTCAATCCTATTATTTTATTCATTATATATAAAATAATGTGCCTTAATTTATGTGATATATAAAATAGAGCTTAAATGTAAAATAATTTTATATTATTATTTAATTATAAATTATCATTTAAATTATTTTAAAATAATTATTTTGAAAGTCAACAAATTTATCATAAATAATAAATCGTAATTAAATAATTGTGTAAAAAAAATTTACACTCTCAATGCATAACTCTTTTTTGATATAAAATATACTATAAATGTGTAACATTTATAGTTTTAATCATTCATTTAATTAACTATAATAAATAAAATTTGAGTAACTATATTATATTAATAAAATGAAAATGAAAAATAATTAGATTAAATTGATTGTTAAACATAAATTTATAAATCTAAAGATTATAATAAGTCATTAATCTTATTTGTTAGATTAGAAGAAAAGAAAATAAAGTGAGGATGAAAAATAACTTTAAAAGAATTATTTTTGGTATAAATTAATCCTTGATCGTATATATTATATTCATATTAAATGTCGTATGTTTACCAAATAACTAATTAACCAATTCATGAAGAAAAATACAAATATTGTACTATTTGTCTTTTGCTCATAAGGAACATCGGATTTGGTTTCAATTGTGTCCGAAAAATACTCTTAATCTGACTTCAGATTCAACTCTCCGCCCTCTTTTGTCCGCTTCACTCTGAATTGCAATAACTAACTAAATACTAAATAAGATTTCATATTTTTGGATATTTATGGTAGTTTAAACTAATAAATAGAAGTATTAGTTTTGTTATCTATTATCTTAAAAGTAATAATTAAGAAATCGATAGATAAAATTTTATTTAAATTAATGTAAAATATATTATTATATTTTTAATTAAAATATTTACTTTTAATTTTTTAACCACTGTCTTTAGAGTACTAATTGGTAAAATCATTTTTGTATTCATAAATTTGTACTCAATAAAAAATATCGTCATTATTATTTGAGTATTTTTGCATTGCTCGCTGATGTTATGAAAATAGTTCAATTGCGCGTTTGAAGCTTTTTGTTTTCCTGCTGTCCCATATTTTCTAAGCTTTTATTGACCATATACGTAAATAATGCCATCTGCTAATCTATACTGTTAACATTATCTGTGTATCTTAATCTTACTTATATAATTTCAAAGTAAATAATGTTATGTATTGATTTTTCATAATCGAAATAGTGGTATATAATACATTTATTGACTTTTGCTTGAGTTAACTTATTTAAAAAAAGTTAAATTATTTATTTAGTTTCTATAATTTTATGATTATTATTTTTTTAGTTTCTATAGTTTAAAAGTGATTTATTTTAGTCCATATAGATTATATTTTAATTTTTTTTTTAATTTTTATAATTTTAAAAATAATCTTTTTAGTTTTTATATGAACTAAAATCACTTTTAAATTATATAAATTAAAAAAAATCACTTTTAAATTATAGATACAGACTAAAAAGATAAGAATCATGAAATTATATAAAACAAATCAAGTAATTTAATCTTAAAAAAACATATATATCATTGATAAGTTTTTAAAGATTGAATTTTAAACTCGTAATTTTATTATTTGCAAGCGTCTTCCTGAATAATAAAGGCATGAATCCTGCAAGGTGATAGAAAATAATATATTCCCGCATGCAAAGTCGCATTTGTAGATGGACAGCACACAGTATTGAATCACATGAACTCGATGATGTTCAACGAAATTTAAAAAAAGTGCGTGGGGAAAAATATAAAAAGCAATTATGCTATAGTCTAGACTTGGAAAGAAAACAACGTGAAGGTCTCATGTCATTAGTCAGAACCTGGTTCGCCCTCACGGATATTGACAAAAAAGTTTGTCTAGGACCAATGCAATCTTTTATTTACTATCGAAACTTATTATTATTAATGTATTATACTAATAATTTCTCTTTCATCTCTTTATTTTCTTATCTCATTATCAAATTATGTTTTTGAATTATTATGTTATAAGTGTAAAATATCTGATGATTTTGTTAATGATTAAATTTTATAAAAAAAAAGTATTTCTAGTTATCTTCAGTATGGTTCTTCTTTTACTTAAGGAGTTGTAATTCGATTTTATTAGAATCAACATAATTTTAATTTATCACGTTATCTATTGTATTTATTATTTTTTCTCTTTTTTTTATATCTATTTTTCTCTTTCCATCCATACACAAAAAATAAACGGTAGGTTGAACATTTTTCTCTATTAAAGAGATGGTCGAAGTCAGTATAAAAAACAAAACGAGGTGGGCCAAGTCCATCAACAGAAAACACATTAATGAGTGGTTCCTAGCTATCCGTACATGCCTTATGCCACCGCCAAACTATGGTTCGCCATCTATCGCCCATTTTTCTTTGTACATCAATAAATCAATCACATTACCTTATCATTATGTGATATTGAAAAGTTGAGAGGAATAAATATATTTCCGGACTCAATTGTTTGAAGAAAAAAAAACGTATTTCGACAATCAAAGTTTTAATTTTGAGAATCTAAACAGAAAAATCACTTTTCATAAAGTTACCTGTAATCCACCGATTATGAATATATAGTACCTTTTAATCTTATTCGACAGGAGCTCTTGTGAATAAAATAGCCACAAATTCATGTATAATGGATTGAAGAAAAATAATTAAGAAACAAGATCCGGTCTAACCGGTTGAAAAATCATTGGTCTTTTCCAACAGAAAAAAAAAGAACATCATCATATATTACCTTCTGCTATACTATGTTTTTTTTATAAAAAAAAAATTAAAGATAATATTAAAAAATTTATAATAATTCACATACTTTACTCAATTCAATTAAATTCTTTCTTAAGTTACGCATGAATGGGAAAAAAAAAAAAAATTCTCGGGCATCATCATTTAAGTATATGCAATAAGAGACTAAACATTGGAAGAATTTTATCTTCTCTATAATTTTTAATTATTTGATTTTGAATAATTGTCACTCAAGATATTTTTTCATAATCAAGATCCATACCCAAAACATCTAATGATTTTTAACTATTCTCCGGACCAATGCAATAACTTTGACATTTCATGAGGACTCATGCAGGCGCAAAATAGTAGAAGATGACCTCAAAACAATCTATTAGCAACGAGCACTTGCAAATCAAGAGATTCACACGCCTTCATGTGAAGAACACCACTTTGACTAAAAATTAACGAGCCATGTAAACAAGCCTAACAAGCTCACCATACACACACAATCTCTAATTTTAATTATTTCATCATCTCCTACATATATAGTATGACTTGCACTTGAAGTTCTTGTATAGCCTTGTAGGTGATCACACTAAAACTTTCCCAGAAAACCATCGAAGATTCCAAATTCAACCTTGAATATTCTTTACCTCAGGTTGGCGCTAAACAATATTATTGGTAATTGGTAATATTTAAATTTTGAATTTTTTAAAAATTCTTAAAAACTAACTACAAAACTATATGATTTCCCCAAAATAAATTACATGAAATACACATTATAGCCAATATAATCACAAACATCTTTTCTAACTAGTATTTTAGTTTATGCATTGCACAGAAGAATAAATGTTCATTTTGTACAACTGAAATTTATAATTTATAATAAATAAATATTTTTAAACATATAAATTATGTTATAATTAAAATTTGTAATAACTAAATAGTTTTTGGCCCTCGTGATGCTGTCAATGTTTTCCTACTGGAAGCATCCGAGCTAAGGTACATTGATATAAAATTAACGTGGATGGTGCTGTATGAAGGGATAGTAATTTGGCAGATTGTGGTGGTCTCATTGGGTACCATAATGGGAAATATGTGCTGGGCTTTATGGTGAAACTAGGCACATGCTCAGTTTCTAGGGCTCAACTTTGGGCTATATTTCAAGGTCTGAAACTTGCTTTGGACAGAGAGCTCACCAACATTTTGATTGAATCAGACTCTACTGAGGCTGAGGCTGAGGCTGTTCAATAAGTTTCGCAGCCTGGTAGCTCCCATAACCCTGATCCAGGATATAGTCAAAGGGACCTGCAAAGATGCCTTGACAAAGAGGGCATTAGGAGATACAGGAGAGGAGAAAAAAATTAACAAACTAATAATTAATATTTATTGATAAAAAAATAAATAAATTAGGAGCTGATATCTCTACCTTGATCTTAGAGGAACCCCGGAGTTCATTAAGGTTTTTCTGGAACACATGATGTAACAAGCTTTATGCTTGCTTCTTAATTCTTTTCTGTTCTTTGGGCTTTTGCTCCTTATCCCAGGAAAAAAATACATTATATTTTAGATTTATCATAAAATAATTTCTATTGTGATATATAATTATTATTAATCATTGATAATTTCTTTTAAAAGTTATTCAAACATAAGTTAGAACTAATTTTTTTGAAAATGAGATGGAAAGAGTTAAGAAGTTAAGGTAAATCTTTCTGTTAATATTAAAAGCATCAGATCTTAAATGTATGTTAGAAATATATTTGAATTGTGAAGATAATATATATATATATATCATATTCAAAAATACACCTTGTTAAACTTATTAATAGATATTAAAAACATAAGAAAATATAGCACATGCATTTGAAAATAGTGAAGTTTACCCCTTTTTAAGAGAAAAATATTCAAAATGAAAAGGAATGTGAGAGAAAATGGAGATAGTGAAAGAAAAAAAGCACAAATAAATTTTGACGTTTATATATAAATAGGAGAGTTCATAATTTGTCTAAATATGAAAAAGACTCTACTATACAAATTGAGTTTACGGACAAGATAATATAAATATCGAATTTTTCAAATCTTCTTTATTATTCCTTTACATTTTCAATAAATAAGCAATTACTTTATTTTTAAAAAAACAGGCGGGCTAAACAAGTTGATTTGTAAACCTGTGGGATAAACGGACCTACTTGTACAGATCTACATTTATTTGGGTAAAATTTCCTGCATTTTTACGCATTTTTCATTGTATTATGAAAAACTCATTCTAAAATGTAATTTATATGGATTTTTCATAATAGAATGGGAAACAATAATGGAAGTGCAAGGAAGCAACAACCTATTTATATACGTCGATTTAAAATTGGACTCAGGCTCATGCGTAGCCTTGAGCAGAAGTCCATATAGTCATATACCTAACTCTAGCTAATAGTACAAAGTAGTTAATGTATAATTTTGAGTTGAGGATGAAAGGAGAAAAACACATGTCTCTTCCCATAAGGTTTCTTAACCTAACTCCCGAGTAAGATAATCTTTAAACTAATGAGTAAAATAATATAAACAAATAGAATAAGTTTATCTTACCTTGTTAACTCATCAAACAAATTGAATTGAATAGAATAAGATAGCTTATACAAGTCCATCTTTTTTGTCTTGAACATCGAACGAATCCACCATAATTAAGATTAAGGTGCTTAAAAAACCCTCAAAGAGGATCTAAGCTAGCAGATCTGAAACTATTGTCTTAGCAAAAGATGCCTTCATTGAACTTATTATTGGATTTTATATTTGACATGGCTTGTCACGCGTCTCACTTCAGAGCTTTTTAGACTTGAAGAAGAGTAGACAATACACAAACTCACCCTAACTAATGTTGCAGTTCTTTGTTTTGAAAAATTGGGATGGCAAGGATTGAACTCCCCTAACTCTTTGAAATTAGAACCTGTAATGCTATATATATATAAAATACCAACCCTACAAGTTATTAGGTAAAACCGTAAAAGTTTATTAATTGTTAGTTTTTTATATCTAATAAATGGATGTGATCCACTGATCCTGATTATATCTTTTTTCTTCCTGGACTAATAATGGTGTCTGCACAATGTATGTTATTATTCTTTATTTTCATGTTTCTGCATGAGAGTTCTGATTTTGTATTTAAAGCCAATGATATAGAGACTAGAGAGCTTCTTTCATTTTTAGTTTGTACCAGGTGTCATGCTTTAATTTACTTTACACTTGACTAGTAGTATTTTGCTTCATGATTGTCACATATTGATTGGTATCTTGACAGTTGACCTGATACAGCTGGATCTTGACACAAAATCCCGAATTTTAGATAAATAAAATCAAGAGTGTGTAAATCCATTTTCAATGAAATTGTCACCAAGTTATTATAACCAACAATTATACAAAAAATGAACCGTGCTCCCTATTGAACTCAATGTGTTTTCTGATATGGAATTGTTTCAAAAGATATGAGAAGGCAGGTTTTGACACATGGTGATAGTTATGGATTATATTATGCATGACATTTTAAATCCTTCATTATCATTGAGGTTAATAATTAATAATCCATTACTGCACTGATCTTTTTATGTTTCTGGATAAACTACTAGAGGATGTTTCTTCTTGCTTTTTTTTTTTTACTGAATTTGTTTTTCTTTTCTTCTTTGCCATTCCCTTCTCTTTGGGGTAGTGTAGCAAATCGGTTCTGCAAAGTGAATTTAAGGACACATTACACATATATGACAGTGAAAATATTTGCCAGATATTTTAGAAAATTAAAATTGTTAGCATTGATTGAGCTTTAGAAGCAGAAGTTTGAGTTAATCTCTTATCACATACTTAAAGAACATGATTATTTGTTCACCATACCATCCTAAAGTTGCTAGCATTTGTTTAATGGTTGAAAAGACTACAATATATAGTGTCTTTGACTTCTTAAAATATGTCTTCTACGTCTTAAGGAAAAACATGAGGAGAATTTGAGGAGACAGTGTTTCCTTCTCCTGCAAGAATTCTCCCTCATTGTTACCTATTTTCTTGGTAGTGATCTCTCCACTTCATGTTCAGCAGTGGAGGCACTACATAATATCAAGTGGTGTAAAATTAAATCAAAATTCTAAATATTCATGTAGTCAATTAATTGGTGATTATGCTCAGGCACCAATCATATACATCTGAGTCTGACTATTTTTGGGTAAAGAATTCATGGGCTTTCACATTCTGACATTCATGTTCTGATGTTACACTGAACTCACACCTTCTGAATTCTTTTTGGATCGATCCCATTTCCTGAAACCATTTGATAATCGATTGATTTGTAACTTCATATTTTACTTCGTCTATACGAGTCACATATTATTCTTCATTAAATGTTTATGGAGATTACGAATGTTAGTTAAAAACTTGTACCCAAAATTTAGCTAAAACTAAGAATGAAGAATCACATGTTGAAGTGTGCTTCGAATTATGAGCTTAGTTTCAGATGTACACATCTTCTAAGGATATATTTAAAAGTATACAAAGAGTATTTTTTTCAAAAGTACTTTCAACATTCAAAAGTATGTTGAAAACGATTGTCCAAACATTCACTAAATTCCTACAAAATGGCAATGTTGATTCGCTTGAGTCAAGAATGTATGTAGCCTTGCTCCAGTTGGTCAAAACAATATGTTGACGAGTAAGATAGAAGGAAACAAATGTCAATATATATAAACTAATAAATATCAAATGTTTCTTGTATGAATAATCAGTGGTCATACCTACTTGTACATTTATCTTACCAAATGTTCTTTCCTTTCCACGCAAGATAGTTCTCATCCGAATGTTGAATATCTTTCAGGCTTAAATATATTTTTATACATGTAATATTTTTTTTCTTTAATTTATTGCCTTTTTTCATTATTTGATATTTTAAAATTTTTATTTTTAATATTTATCGTTAATCTCAATTTGTTAAGCGGTAATGTAACAAATCAAAGAATTTTCACATATTCTGTTATGTGATTATGTGAGATGCTAATTACTTATGATACTTAAACTAACAATAAATAAAAAAATAAAAGTCTGAAAATTTTAGACAGTAAAATAACAAAAAATTAAATAATAAAATGAAAAGGAATATTATATATATATATATAAGTCATGTCTTAATTAGAAAATGAATACTTCATGGAAACACATTTGTGGACTTATGTCGAGAAATGCAAAGATAATATACTAATTGAGTGCTTAGTATGATGTTGGTGGACTTTTGCTCCGTGAAGTTCTCAGTACCTTTCACCCACTAGGGAATTCCACCTCACAAGCAATGTTTCATTTAAGGCCCAAGTCAGAAAAAAAGATAATTGGGTCAAATTATGGGCCATCCTCTCAGAAATCGAAATCTCTTGTCCATGGTCAACATGTGCGTAGCCTATTTATATTTTAAAATAATATATTTTAGTCCTTCAAATTTTTAAAAAAATTAGAAAGAGACTAAAATCTGTTCTTTTTAGTGGCTCAAAATTTGTGAAATATTGTTTTTAATCTCAAAGTGAATTTGTACCACTAAAAAGAACATACTGTTAATCACGAGACTAAAATTATAAGTGTTTCAAATTTAAAATATTAAAAATATATTTAAGTCTTTTATTTTTAAGAAAATAAAATCATGGTGTATAAAAGTATTTACTTTTATATAATATTAGAATATAAATTTAGAGACCGTGTCTCATTTTCTCAATTAGGCATTCTTAATATTTGTTTTTCTTTTTTTGACTGGACTTAATATTTTTTCTCTTCTCTATTTTGATTAAACATTTCATGTTACACCCACAATTACCTAGATAATATCTCTCAACTATATAAAACTATTATCCTTTTATATTTATTTTTTGTACTTGATTTTCTTAACTATCAAGCCCTTTAAATTAATCTACCCTCTTTAATCATCTTTATCTTTAAATTAAATTCCAATCATTTTTCAAAAGAAATTAATAGTAATTAAAAATAACCTTCTAAATCCAAAACATCATTTATATATTCAAACAATTTTTTTAAATTGTTCCAATAAAGAACATACTTTAAACATTTATTTTGTGCAATGTATATGTTAAAATATTAAAATTTAAACGGTGGTCTTGGATTCTACTGAGTATAAGAATATAGATAAATATTGAGCTTTATTTTTATAAAATAAATATTTTATTTTGAAAAACATAATATAATATACTTAAAAAATGGGTTAAATTAATTTTTATTGAATAAGTCTGGATATTTTTTAAAAAAATATATTTAATATGTCAAAAATGAAGATAATTTTATTGAATAAGTCTGGATATATATATATATATATATATATATATATATATATATATATATATATATATATATATATATATATATATATATATAATGAGAGATAATGTGGTTTCTTTGGTATAAATTGTCCAACAGTAAACAAAAGTTAGAGAAGTACTTGTCCTCTGCCTCTTGAAAGCAAATAGATATATATCCTACTTTTTTTTTTAATAATACTTACACTTTGGTGATCGAAAAAACAGAAAACTACTTGACAAATTAATCAGAAAATTGAGAGTTCATTGAAATCCTACCTTGACGTCATGAAGAAGGTCCTAGCTGGAACTAAAACTCTGTTTTGTTATTCCTCAAAGATGGGAAAAGTTTCTTGTGTGGCCTATGGGATGAATCTGTCCCCAATTGGTATACCCTGCTGCTGTCTGCAATTAATGTTTTTCTTATTCTTAATTACCTCCTAATTAATTACTCTGTACTTATTTAATGAGAAGCCTCATGATACCTTTGTCTCCCTTTTATATTAATTATTGATGTTAATAACCATTTCTCTAAAACCATTGGTCATGGGAATAATAATTGCAATTTTATAATTGGATTAGTTATGTAAACCAGCAATCTATAAGGGATAGCATAAAATATCCCGGTTGATGAAAGAATGCTAAAACTTCTATGTGTTCACAACTAAACCTTCCTTAGCACTCTAGAATATACATAAACACCGTATCAAGAATTGTACTAGTGTACTACCTTAAGAAATATTCTTAAAGATGAATTGTGCAGAAAAGAGAGCATTTTGGAATATTTTTTGTGTATAAAATTAAACCCTTCTTTTTCTACTATAATTATCATTACTATAAGAAGGGATGTTGCTCGGAACTGTGTCACCAACCCCAGTTTATTGGTGAACAAATATTATTAAACAGTGGAATATTTATGTATGGTTTATGCAAAGGAAACAAATAAGGTTGTGTGTGGGAAGATGGAAATGTGTTAGAGTGTGGGCTCCTTGGGTTGGTTCGTCCAAGGTCAACTTAAATGGATAATCAAATTAATTTGATTCTCTTACTCTTTTTTTTCCACCTTAAATATTATTGGTCAAAATGAGAAATGTGAAATGATGTGATGCTGTACAAGTTGATTTTTTCTCAAATCCAAATAATTGACTCAATATTGTAAGGTTTTGTTGTCTTTAACCTATTGAATTGAGGAATATTTCTAATCTTTGAATCTGAAAAAAAAAGTTGAATTTTTTTGGGGTCCTCTGCTTGGTTCAAATTTCTCTATATACCCTTAAGATAGGATATATTCCTTAGGTCTGTGTCTGTCTATGATATTTAGGCAAAAATTCTGCTTCCCCTTCTCATTCAATTCTCATGAGCTCCATGAAATAAAAGCAAAGCTCTCAATTTGCAAAGAGAAAGAGAAAAACAGAAAAAAGGAAAAGACAGCAGACAAAGAGGCAATCATGGCCATCTATCTATACTGCAAACATCATTAGGGACCCTCCATCATTTTTCTCTTGACTGCTCCAAAGAATGCTGTTATAAACGTGAAACCTAGCCATCATCTGATTAAGATACTTTATGGGGGCATAAGATTTCCATGCTGGACCCACAAAGTGGTGTGGGTCTACTTCTTACTTCTTATATATGTGAAAATACATAATTTGTGTCCCAGTGATCAATATTCAATACTTTATATAAGCTCGGAATAGAAATAACACAAGGCCAAATTAAAGTAGATGACAAAATAAAAGAGAGTGAAAAATAATACCACCATCCCAACAATTATTAACCGCACATTACTTTTTTCCCCTGCACCAGTAAATTATAAATCTATTAGAAAAAAGGGGAAAATAATAGCACTATCCCAAGAATTATTGATGTCCATTATTTTCATGAATAAATGGTAAATCCGTAAATGTATTAATAATGTAAAGTATTTATACACTATTAACTAATAAAAAATTGTAATATATGATAATTTTGTTAATCTTTATGATAATTATTTTAAAAATTATTTAATATAATTTTTAATTAATTGATCGTGTAAAAATTCTCTAAAGTATTAGTATATACAAATTAAAAGTTATGTTTAGTAGTGATACATAAATATTTTATTAATAACTTTCATTTTTTTTAAGTTTATGGTTTTATCATATATCATCAACCTCATCTAACTTATATTTTTTTCTCTTTTTCTTTTCTCTCATTAGGTGTCAAATAATACAATCACTGTTCATCAAACATTTTCCTTAAGATTATTACCTGCAGCTCTAAACTGTATTTTCTGCTTCTGGTCCAAGTTATATTTATATATATATATATATATATATTAAAAGAATATGATTTAACATAAATTCTAGTAATTAGGAGAAGAGGTGGTGGTCCATCAAGTACACACAGCTTTGTCTTGCTTATCAAGCAACCCCCTAATACTGCCCACTCATCTCTCTCTCTCTCTCACTCTTGTGTGTGCAAAATATTCATGGCAAAAGCATCATGATCAGCACTCCAGCTCAAAGCCCATGTGAGTTTCTATTATCCCTTTTTCCCTTATTTCCATCTGGGTGTCTCACTCTGTCTTTCTTTAATTTCTCTCCCTAAAAATCTCGGCTTTATTATTATATGTCTCACATTAATCTGTTATGCTTAAATAATGAGACCGTAATTCTGCAGCCTCATGTCGTCGTTATTACTCAAAGTCCAAACTTCGTGACACGTATTAAGAAGTAAGTATTTACATTTAATATTCTATTTGTTTTTCCTGCTCACTTTTGATGGAAGATAAACTGTAGTTAACTGGTGATAGAAACCAATAAATGTATTATATATGAATGCTTAATTCAGGACAAAACTTACTATAAGTGTTGTTTGTATTATAATTATTATTATTTTTTTATCAAAATTGGAATTCCATCTAAATAATTCATGTAATAAAAGATTTTGTAGATTATTAAAAAAACTAATTTTGAATGGGGAACAATACAAGTAACAGTAACACCTAATTAACTATTAAGTTTTCTCCTAGCTAATTCTATTTCCATAACTGTATGGTTTCGTGTTTCTTTGGGAGATATATATTTTTTCCAAGTCATATTATATATATAATATAAAATAAGACACAAATTGTTGGGTTGGTACAAGATCCTTGATTAGTAACAGCTATGTGGCCGTTTTTTGCCTTTTGCTTTTGTAGTCAAGGTTGAAAGAAAGGTGTAATACTAGTAGGATAGATGAGAAGAGAGAGAGGCTGGAATTTGAGCTTTAGTCAGAAAAAAAAAAAAACCGGGTTTTCTTTCTTTCTATCCTGTTTCTTTGCTTCTCTTTTTTCCTCTCTATCTCTCATAAACCGCCTACATACATGCACTTCTTAAATTAGCAAAAACTTAAAGGTACTATATGTGTGTTTGAAGCAGCTGCTAGCCACCTTTTCCTTTATTATTATTATTTTTTTTCTCACTGCCTTCAGTTAAAGTAGCAAGCTAGATAGGAAATTCTGGTGTTTTCCATGGTTAAAGCAGGTTTATAGCTCAATCCTATTGTAACTGTTTCCTCTTTCCTTCTTCTACTCTTCTTCATCTTATCCTTTCCGAATATTTTCCTTGTTTTCCTGCATATTCTCATCTTGGTTCTGCAGATTTTTTTTTCTTTCTTTAGGACTGATTTTCCTCTCTTTAACAGTCGCGTATATTGCTAGCAAGTTAATATTTTCCATCATTATTTTTTGTCTATATTCAAGATTTTTTTTTTTCTCTTTGTTCACATCTGATGTTGCTGTCTAGTTTCCTCAACCGGATCAGCATCTGCTCGATCAAGTATATATATTTAATTTCTTGATACTTATTAGCCATATTGTTATTGTTATTCTGGTCTTCTTCATCTATCCAAGTTCCTTTGTTGATCATTTTGGAGAGTTTTATTATGTTTTGATGGATCTCAATCGGCTCTTGGATTTTCCTGTGATATAGAGATCAAACAACCTCGGACATGCTCAGTTGGGGACTGTTCCATAAAAAGGGAGTTGCAATAGTATTTGAAGGCATCTGGTTTCATCAAGAGAAATAGCACACGAACACGCACACGCACACGTCACGATGATGAGTAAGATCAGCAACTTGAGTTCTGTAAGCAGTTCTGATCTCATAGATGCCAAGCTTGAAGAGCATCAGTTGTGTGGATCCAAGCAGTGCCCCGGTTGCGGACACAAGTTTGAAGGGAAGCCGGTACGGAAAAAATATCTCAATAATATTCTTTCCTTCACTCAAAAGCCTTTGACAATATGAACAAGAATCATGTCATACACACAAAAAAAAAAGTATAGGGAGTTTTGTTATTGGACTCTAGCTTGTGTAATTCATTTGATGGGGTTTAATTTCCCTTTTTAATTTTATGCTATTGCTATTGCTAAAGTTTGAGCATAATTCTTTGTTAATTAAAGGCATCTGCTTCACCCTCTTTGTTATCTTTTTCCATTGTATTATTCTTCTTGTTCCTCTTATCTCTCTGTCTTTAGCTTTAATTTTGGTTTTTCACTTGAATTTTCAATGGAGACTGCAGGACTGGCTAGGCTTGCCCGCAGGAGTGAAGTTTGATCCCACAGACCAAGAACTAACAGAACATCTTGAAGCCAAAGTGGAGGCAAAGAACATGAAATCACACCCTTTGATAGATGAGTTCATTCCCACTATTGAAGGAGAAGATGGAATTTGTTATACCCATCCAGAGAAGCTTCCAGGTGTGAGATATACACAGTGTGAAAATATACTAGAAAAAAATAAATTTAATTCACCTCCCGTTAATTTCTAACTCTCATTATTCTCTAACATGCAGTGTTAATTAGTGTTGTTTCTAACTATCTTATTCAAAGTTCCATACTATTTGTTAAGTCCCAGTTAGGTTTTACTATATATAGAGAGAGGGGGCCTCTTTCTTTTAACTGGTTCAGGAAACTTATTTTTTTATTAATTAATATTAGTTATTAATTATTAATTTTTTGTTAGCGGTAAAAATTAAATCCACCATCTTTTTTTTATCATTAAATTAATCTTATAATTCCACTGTACTTAATATAATATGAAAAAGGGTTTTATTTTTCAGTTCACCAAAGTCGACCTAAGTTTGATTTTGGGTGTGTGATTCATATATGCATCTAATTAACAGGAGTAACAAGAGATGGGTTGAGCAAGCACTTCTTCCATAGACCTTCAAAAGCTTACACAACTGGGACAAGAAAGAGGAGAAAGATTCAAAACGAATGTGACTTGCAAGGTGGAGAAACCCGGTGGCACAAGACTGGTAAGACCAGGCCAGTGATGGTGAATGGAAAACAAAAGGGTTGCAAGAAAATTCTAGTCCTCTACACCAACTTTGGAAAGAACAGAAAGCCCGAGAAAACCAACTGGGTGATGCACCAATACCATTTGGGGCAGCACGAGGAAGAGAAAGAAGGAGAGCTAGTGGTGTCAAAGATATTCTACCAGACACAACCAAGGCAGTGCAACTGGTCAGATAGAAGTGCAACAACTGGTGAAGGAAGTGGAGAACCTAACAACAACAGTACTGGTAGAAGGGACAGTGGAAGCGGAAGCTGTTCTTCTAAGGAAATTGTTACTCACAGAGATGAGATGTCTGCTGTTGTTGGTGTCCCTCCAATGACAGGTTTCACTACTCATCTTCCTTTGGATATTCAACAGCTAAAACCTGATCACTTTAGCTTCATCCCTTTCAGGAAAACCTTTGATGAGGTATATATACACTGCAGACACATATACAATCATATATATATATATCATTCATGGTTTTAAATTATGATCGCGTGGTGAACTGGAACACCTTTATATTGAGAGTAATTGTAAAAAAAATGGAATTGATACAGTCACTATTGTAGTCATAGTGTGGTTGCGAAAAGTAAAAAATACCTTGATGTTATGGCCCTAAGTACAATTACAAACAAATATTTAAAATCATGATATCATTCAAATTAAAGTGCTCCCTTGTATATAGATATCACATTTGATTGGACGCTTGCATAGTTATGATTTTAATTAGACACCTTTTTTTTCAAATCAATGAATTGAGCGTGATGTTTCACTTATATAGCTGACCATAAGGAAACACGCAATTCACTGTATTTGAACATTCTTTTGGTAAAATTAGATCGAGTTTGCTTTTGCACCAAAAAGTGAAATTAGGACATGGAAATGGTTAAGGTAGCTGCTGATATAACACCATATTGCTTGCACACACCGCATGAAAATATTGTACGGGCATGACTTAATTATAAATCAGTTTCAACCAACCAGTGCTTGTTTACCTAACGCTGAAAGGTAACACCCACACGAGTTGATGATAGAACAAAGGCAGCAAAGTTAAAGCTAAAATAGCTACACTCAGACCGAGAAAAAAAAAGAGAAAAAGATGAGGTTAATAGTTGACTAGGTATCTAGCTAGTTTAGAAAATTGGGTGATATTTAATATAATATTTTCTTAATTAATGTAATTTCTATTAGCTAACCACAAATCATTCTTATTATAATTAACTTTTAAGATAATTATTCTAAAAAATAATAAATTTATTATATATATATATTAATTTGTGATTAAATAACAATATAAAAATAAATTTTCAATATCAATTTATGAATTATTTATTCTTTTTTATTATTTTTAGGATGATATATAAGTGTAACACAGTTTAACAGTTGAATATGATGGTGGAGAATGCAGGTTGGAATAGGAGAGGCTTCCACAGCAAGAGAAGTAGTGCAAGCATCAGGTTCATGTGAAGAAGTGCATGAACGGCAGCGAGCACAACATGTAGCTCATCATCAACAACAACAACATGCTCATCATCATCAAATTTCAAATTCAGCTTTTCATATCAGTAGGCCATCACATCCCATCTCTACCATTATCTCTCCCCCTCCCCTCCACCACACTTCCATCATTCTCGATGACAACAACTCTTACCATGTCTCTAGAATAATGCTCCAAAACGAAAACTTCCAGGTAATCACCACTCAAATCCCACTTCTTAAACATGGTTATATATATGATTATAATTAAATTTCCTCCTTTTTAATTTTCATAATCGAGAACTACTATAGCTAGTACCCAAATAGTAGTCATAATAGAAAAATAGTTAAGAGTTCATTGACTAAAGGTTTTAATTGCATAAGAATTTATATCATGAGCTTGACCGTAAAAAAAAAAGTTAAAAATGAACTTATTACAAAAAGTTTTTGAGTTAATTTTATTTTAAAAAAATTATAAGGAGGCTCTAATTTCTCTAAAAAAAGGTTATAATTAAATAGCTTTCATAAGCACAAATAAATTTTGTGTATGCTCCTAAAAGGTTAATAGTATGGGAGGGTTAAAAAAATATTTATCTCCTTATTTGACTAATAATAATAAAAGGTGAGTCACTTGGCATGTGAAAATCCAAAGGAGTGTGAGTCTGCATGGTATTGTGCATGAGTCAGACTCAATAGCTAGGCAAGCTTTTGTGAGTGCTTGATAAATCACAAGCATGAAACTGTCTATTCACTTTTTGAATATTGTTGAACACGATGATTAAGATTATGTGTGTTTTGAATTTGATTGTTGACCTTGGAAATGCATATATGGTATTTGTCCACTTGGCAGCAACAACATCATAAGCTTGGAGGAAGGTCTGCGTCTGGTTTGGAGGAACTAATCATGGGTTGCACTTCAACTGAAATCAAAGAGGTAAGAAAGAAACAACTTTTTGACTCGGAATTATATGAACTTTGTGTGTCATAATGCCTAGAGAAAAGAAAAAAGAGGGCAAGGAATGAAAAAGAAATGAAAACATTTTTTTTGTTTGCTTTTATATTTTTTGAGGCTACGTTTTTCTTCCATTGCATAGAGGGAGAAAAAAAATAGTACAAAATGTGGGTCATCGGTCGATGCCGCAAGGAAGTTTAAAGGAAAAATACCTTCATTTTTGAATTGTACAAGAGATAGAAACTTCTACAAACACCATTTTTTCTTCCCATTAAACTACTCCTAAGTCCTAATAATATTCAATAGTTTTATCTTTCTTTTTTTCTTATTCTCATAAACAAGCTAACTAAGGTTGGGAAAAGTGAAAACAACTTTATTTTGTTTTATTTTTTCATTACGGGCGTGTTAGGCAAAACGCCCATTGACGTTTGACACTTTTGACCATGATCGAGGTGGAAAGGCATCTACTTGATGAGCCAGTTAATTTTCATTTTCCTTAATTATAGTTCCAGTCAATCTCTATATGATATGTAATTTAATATTTCATTTTGTTAGAAAATAATCAAATACTAACACTCAACTATATATTTTGATGTGAAGATTAGTTGGAATCATAAGATAGTAATAATTTCTCTTTGTTTCTTAAGATTATGATTATAATATATTATAGAAACCCTAATCCTAATATTAATTTTCATTAATATTCGATTCCCTTACAGGAGTCGTCCATCACAAATCCACAAGAAGCTGAATGGTTGAAGTATTCTTATTGGCCAGACCCTGACAACCCGGATCATCATGGGTAGAAGAGGGTGAACCCAACAACAACAAAAAAGTAAAGGAGAGAGAGAGAGAGAACTGTAGAGAAAAAAACAAAAACCATATAGGCAGCATCATAGTCATCATCATCATTAATGCTTGAAGCCTCCCTCAAGTTTCCTTTCAACAAAATGACCAAGAAATAATATCCATAGTTTGCTCTCTTTTTTCTTCTTTTCCTATCTGTGGAGGCCAATTTATAAAACTTTGGTGACTCTCACTGAAACTATAACAGTGTGCTGCAATGGGACAAGCTGGAAAGAAAGAACAAAGAGTAGAAGAATGTAAATCAAAGAGAAAGAAAAGAAAAGAAAAGAAAAACCCAAGAAAGGCTGCTGTCACTTTTGACACATGGAGAGGGAGAACCAAAGACCCAAAGTAAATGTATCCTACTGCATGAAAATCACCACTATTTTGATTAATTACTATACCATATCCCTCCTATAATTCTTATTATTTTATTGTTTTGAAATGTTTGCATAATTTTACTTTTCTTGTTTTTTTTATACCAGAAATATACCAATGAGTTTGTGCAAAACTGCAAACCACCTTGTTACTTGTGCTGTAGTTATTCATCACTTTGTTGTTACACTAAAATATTAATTGTTCTTTATATTTATATATAATTATATTCATATAGAAAAATGAAATGTCCAAAAGAGTTTGTCATTGCGCTTCACTTTCTACTTCTATTCACATTTTTGAAAGGTTTAGCTAGAGGGGAACCATGTAGCTTTCGCTTTCTCTTTTAAAAATGTACATTACCGAAAACTTTACGTGGAACCTCAGGCGGTGCAAGAACACAGGTTAAGTTACTCTCGTGGCCTGATCAGTTAAACTACTCCACTTTACATTAAATCAGAAGTGACTGTTACAAAATTATATATACGTAATGAAAATGGATAAAATCTAGTATAATGGGGGAGAGGATAGGAAAAAAGCAACAACTGATTAATTGAATGTCTCAAGATGTTTAAATCCACTTTACTCGAGATTTAATATATATATATATATATATATATATATATATATAAAATATGGAATTATCGTATATTTTGTTAAGTTAATGGTTGTATATATTAAAAACATGTTATTTTAAATGTATATGCTTAAAGTATTATAAAAAGGCAAGCAAGAAAATATTACTGTTGAATTAAGAGGAATGACGGAACATGTGAATCATCTAAGGCAAAATGTTGTTCTAACTGAACTAATTGTCTGTAGTTTAACTACATTAGATACTAGAAACTTAGAAGTAGAGTTTTAATGACACATATAAATTATCTTATCTAACTCAAATAGAATTAACCAATTAATTTAGTCTGTATTCTGCATTTATCTGATCTCATGCACATCCATTACCATATATAATTTTTTTCACACCACGGCTACGTACAGTAAGCTGCACTAAATCTCCCTCGAAGCTTTACTGGTGCTGATGTCTTCCCAGTAGAAAGAAAACTTACTTTAGGAGATGAAGTTCAAGAAGATCTTTTTGATTTTGATGCGGGTCCCCTTAAACTGACCAACGATCTCTTCTTTGAACTGTAACGTTATATATGTAATATATATGTACATGAAATATGTATACGTGTATGTGTGTGTAAAACTATTCACTTATAATTTAAAATGATTTTGGAAGTTTCACTTTAATTACTTCATTCTAAAGGAATCTATGGACAAATATATTTGTGTGTTTTAGAGACGAGGGAACCGAAGTTCAAGTTTATTATTGAAATATTTTTTAGTTTAATTTTGAATATAACAATACAAGGCTACGTTGCGTTTATTCGGTGAGATTCTTTATTTGATTTCTCATTTAATTTTTTAGAAAGAGAGTGATACTAGGAGACAGACACCTCTTTATTACTTTATTCTGCGTTAGATTCGATCTTTTCCTGCAGTGTTACAGAGAAAAGATGAACTAATCTCATCTGAGAGAGAGAGAGAGTAACGTGCATGTTAATGCTATCTTTTCTTTCATGGGACATGCATGATAAAGCTAAAATCAAGATGAAGAGGGGGCAACTTCATTGTAATTTCTGAAGGGAATAAAGAGGGAATATATAAGAAGACAAGAATAAACTTTTTAAATGCTTTTATTTCTGTGCTCTTTTTAAATTACTACGTATCATCCCAGAACTCCTACCTTCGCTAAGCATTGGGGTTCGTGTGTGTGAAAGAGATATGTATTGAGAAAAAGAAAGACAACCATTTATAATAAATAGTCATATATACATGCATCTCATTAATTTATTAAGTACACTAGCTAGAGTATAATGTGTAAGAGAATCTTGTGTGCATAGGATTAAGCAATTAGATTTGTGTGCATGTTCTAATAATATAAATAAATTAAACAAGAATAGAAAGAAAAGAGAGATGGTGGGTTGGTGACATGAAATTAGCAAGATGAAGTGTCTCTTTCCACATGCAATTTAAAATTTAAAGGAGGCCTAAAAAGGTGATATTCAGTTTCTTTCACTTTATGGAAGATTTTGGATGCTTTTGAGGGGAGGATATATGGAGAGAATGGTAATTAATAGCAGTTAGTGTTATGGTTAGTTTTCTTGGTGTGCCAGAGATTTGGTCCCATAAAGAACTTGCAGGTGGAATGGTGGTTGTGCAAAGAGGAATATAACAACATGGCTCTTATCCAACTTTTTTGGATTCTTCCACATGGGCCCAGCCTTGGGCCTGCTTCCATTTTCAAGACCCTACCAGTTTGGGGTTTTAATTTGATTTCACAGCTTCGATCATTTCCCTCCAATTATTGCTTATTATATATATATAAATAAAGAATTAGTTAGTCGAATGAATCAAGCTGAAATCATAAAAGGAATTACTTGTTAATTCAGCCACTTAATTTGAAAATTAAAAAATTGAGCTAAAAGTCTCAAAGATAGATGCAAGTGGGATTTAAATTGAAGATGAGTTCACGTATTGATGGATAAGATTGATTGCATAGGTGAGTTTTGAAGAATCCCATGATCTAGGAGCAGTTCCTAAAAAAAATAAGAACCTGGGATGTGTGCTGAAGCAGGATTTGAATAAGTTAATTTAGATTTTACAATATAAACATCTAGTTATTCTTACCGAATTCAAGAGGCAAAATTTTCCTCTTAGCAATCAAATCATTTGATTAAAACATTCAAATTATTTGGAATTGTGTTAGAGCAGTTGTAGTGAAGTTCTACTCTAATTGTCAATTACTCTCTGCGACAATATCTCTTAATATTTGAGTTTGATTCGTGTGAAAAATAGATGAATTGCCATTTACACCATTCCATGCGAGTTTTTAAATTCTTCATTTTCATGATTCGATTGAGAAATAAAATGAATTTGTCTAGCTATATTTAATATTATATATACAAACAGGTATATATGTAATGACAAACTATTTCATTTCATAAAAAATAAATAAAATAATGTACATAAAGATTATGTTCAGCAAAATTAGCTTAAAAAGTTAATTAAAAATTAAAAAACTAACTTATTAAATTAAAATTTTTGGTAATTATTGGAGAAGTTAAAAAGTGTAAAATGACAAAAAAATAATAATACTATAATTTATTTTAAAAAGATAACAAGGAATAATGAATAAATATATCAAGGATAAAAATAATAGAGACTAACATTTTAAAAAACACTATTTCAAATAGTGTTTCAAACAATTTAAAAGCAACTGAGCAATTACTATAAAAAAAATTCTTATAGAACAACCCAATAAATTTTACAGCTAGTAAAAAAATTAAAAATTAACTAAAATATCTTATCCAAGTACTTATAAAAAGATTTATCTAACTAATTGACCCAAGGTGAAAAAATGAGTTAAATAACCCATCTTCAAAAGAATTTAAACATTTGTTTTATTCTTAATCCTATCATTAATGTGATTATTATTATATTTAATGCATCATCATGTCTCTTTCATGTCATTTATATTTAAACGTGATCGAAATTACTTTTATATTTTAATGTATTTGAAAATCCTAAAACGTAGTTTTTCAGTAATATTTTACTTTTATTTTAATTGATTACTTAATGTCCCATTATTTTTACTTGTTAAATTTGAACTTAGGTCCTAATTTTTTAATCACCGAGAAAGTGATTTCTATTTAAGTAATATCTACTCTTATAATATAAATTTTAATAATAATTTTGAATAAGTATGTCTTTTTATGAGTTATTCTTAAAGAAGAGTATTTTTTAAGAATAATTTGTGAGTTAATTATTACTTTCATCCTTGAAATTGTGAGGCATTGATTTTTTTAAAGTTAATTTTACATATTTAATTTAGATTAATAAATGAAAACCATTCTTTTAATTTTAAAATAAATGAAAAGTATTTATTTAAAGTTAATAAAGAGTATAGTTTTTATAATTAATTAAAAAATAATTATTAAGATTTAATATTTAATATTTTATTACATATTTTTATGTATTTTAATATAATTTTAATTACTAGCCTTTAATTAACAATTATAATTTAACTATTTGTCTATTAAAGTAATAAATAATATGACATGTACTTGATAATCAAAATGTTATAATTTCTAATTTTCAATTTTCATAATTTTATCTATAATTCCACAATTGTAGTATTTATTTATAATTTTAATTAACAGTTATAGTTAAAATGTAATATTTTTTTAAAAAAATACTATACTTGTATGTTGCAAAATGAATAAAATAAAAATAACAAAAAATTGTATAAAAAAATGTATGAAATATTCTATGTGTATTATATATGAAATTTTGGCTTCATGAGAGAGAAAGAATAAAGCATTGAATATGATAGTAATTACATTAACGATAGAATTTAAAATAATTCAAATGTTTAAATTTTATTGATCATTGAAGATGGGATAAAAGGATTAAATATAATAGTAATTACATTAATGATAGAATATAATCTCATTTTTACCTTGGGTCAATTGTAGGGGTGTCAATTTGAATCCATAAATAATACGATGGGGGATAGGGATGAGGATCACACGCCGTAACCCGTGAGGTACCCGCTCCAAGGAAATTATATAATTACCCTCATATTAATTGTTATTTTATATTTTAAATATTAAAATATTAAAGGTTGATTTTATATTTTTAATACACTTAATTACTTGATGCATACACAATTACATACATTGATACAACATATCAAGTAAGAAAAATAACAACAACCTTTTTAAATTTACTTGTATTAGAATTTAAAATTAATATTATTTTTTTAAAATTTCGGAACCACATGAGAACTACAGGACCCGCAGGGACTCATGGGGATGGGAACAGGAAAAAATAATCCCGCACAACAATAATCGAGGATGGGGACAAGGGTTTTGGGGGAGGGACAAAAAGGAGGGGAGTACTCCTCACCCCCTCTCCATCCTATTGACATCCCTAGTCAATTGGACAAATCCATAATAAAAATGATAAGTAATATTTATATTTAAACTCTATACTATATACATACGAAAATGATTTTTATATAAAATGTTTACATGTGTCTTTCTCATAGCTCTAAACAATTAATTTGCTATTAATTTTAAATTCAAATATTAATTAGTTGAAATATTTTTTTATAATTGTAACTATAATTAAGAAAATTGTTTGTTATAAATAATATTATATAACTAATGACTGTCAATTCTATTATCTATTAAATTGAAATACATGTATTTATTTCCAAATTAAATGATTAATTGATTGAAATCAATTTTTTTATAATTGTAATTATAATTAAAGTAATTAATTTTTATAAATCCTATTTTATAATTAATGAATGCAAATCATTTTTCTATTTTATCTTCTAATTTAAAAAAATTTCACAATCATATTTATATTCACAATCAATATTTAATTAAAAAAATTAGTATGGAAAATAATTTTGTAAATAATTTAATTGAAAATTAAAATAATTATATTGGAATAAAACATCAAATTAACTATTTAATGGACAATTGATAAATTAAATTATTGAATACATAAATTAAATATTGAATTATTGAAATTGAACGGTCAATTATTAATACATAAAATATAATAATTTGAAAAAAAGTAATTTTAATTATTAATTGATATAAGTTCAATATATTTCAAATATTATTATTGTTCAATTTCAATCACGGGATATAAAATTATTATATTTTCTTAAATACTAACCTAATGAATGATGATGATAATAACACATTACTAAATATTGATTTAGATTAATTGAAAATTTTAATTATTAATTTATACTGCTAAATATTTAAATTAACATAATTCATAATATTCTTGATTTTAACATTCAAATCATTCATTTTCAAAATATTCAATTGTTGTTATAAATACACTGAGTAAACAACCAATTCCTTCACATGAGAAGTTGGAATTGATTGTTTAATTTTTAATCATTTCATTTTTTAATTTTTAATATTTACTTCATAGTAAAGTTTAAAAGTATTATTATTTATGTAATCTTTAAAATTTTACGACTTTTATTTTTATTTTTTCTCTCATGTAATATGTTTACAGTAGAGTTTAAGAGTGTAATTTGAAATTTTCGAGATTTTTTTTTCATTTTACTTTCCTCATCTTTTTATTGTATATGTAACTTTTAATTTAGTTTGTATTTTAAAATTATTTTATATTATTTGCCATTTCAATTATTAAGGTGAAGTAAAGACTTGAAAAAAAGAAAAAAATGGTGGTGCACTATTCTCTTGAGATACAATGTTTTGATGAGTTTGTCTCACCCTTCCACATGGGTTGATGATACTTTAGAACATTTCTACGATATGTATATGAAAACAAATTTTTTTATGCTTTTATTTATTCCCCTGTACCAAAAAAAAAGACTAATTTGCTACACGGATGCAATTGATGAAATATTTTATTTTCATTTTTATAACTAAGAACTTTCAAATTACTTAAATTACTACCTTACTTAATATATAATTATTTTTTATGTTTCTCATTTATTGTATTTAAAAATCATAATAAACTAAATATATAATCAACTATATATTTATGATATATGAAAAATTATGATAAATGAAAATAATTAGTAATTTTTTTATTAATGATAATCATAATCACTCTATTTAGGATTTAAAAAATAATTAATGATTTAAAATATTATATTTAATAATAGTTAATAATTTATCAAATTTTAAAAATATTTATATATTCAAATTATTTTATATAAATATTTATAAAAAAATTATTTAACCCGTGTATGGCACACGTCATGCACTTTAGTACTAGTATAGCAGAGCGTGTATAGTCTGCCAAATTAAATTAATAACTTTTAGTTGTAAATTTTATCAATAACTTCTGATATCATAAAGTAGTCCATGCTGAATATTTTTTTTATCAATATAATTTCTGAGATAATGATTTTTGTTTTGTTAAAAATTAAGTACCTAATTTTTGCTAAGAAAAATACTGAGTGATTCAAACCCACTTTTATTTTACAGCCTCATATCAGGGCTACTTGTGGGTCCGGAGACGGATCCAAAAAATTTATTTAGTGGAGGCAGAAAAACAATATTTCTTTATAGTGACGATAAAATCATATATTATGATTTAGGGCGTGAGTTATATGCGAATTTAAATTGATCCAAATCAATTTAAATAATTTGGATGGAATAATTTTTGTATTTGAATTAAATCCGAAGTGAACCCATTAAACCTATTGAGTTTTGAGTTGTGTCACGAGTTTTAATATATGAACTTGTTGATTCATTGACTCATTAATTTATATTAATTTTTTTTGTTATTATTAATATATGTAATATATAATATATATTTTTGAATTTTAAAAAAATTAAATACTATTGACTATTGATTACATAGACTTATTGACTTGAATTGAATAAGCATCAACACATCTTTAACCTTTAGGATCAAAGCGACATTGATTTTATTGAGAGTTGATTTTATTGATTGAAGGCACTTTAAATGGGTTTCCAAAAATATTTTAAATCTATTTACAAAGAGCTAGTAGGCCTTGTAATATCTCATTGATTTTGATAGAAAAAAGTATTTGAAACTTATTTTTAATATGCTTGTTGAAACTTCTTATCTTAAATATGGTATGCTTAATTTCACATCTCCACGAATAGATAAATAGATAGATATATATAGATAGGAGTTAGTGGAGTAGAGTGAGGTGTGGTAATTTTCTTTTTAATAAAAAATATAACAAGAAACAATTCATTTAATCAAAATTTTAGCTTATAAAAAATATTGTGTTTTAAATAAGAACAAATAAAATTAAATGTTTTAACCTATTGATCCAATTCAATCCAAACTGTCTACAAACGGATTGATTTGAGTTGAATTTTCATTTTATCTTTTTATAGAAAACTAACCTAAATCAACCCATTTAAATTTAATTGGATTGGATCATGAATTTAACCAAACTCAAACTAAATCGACTTGCTTATACCCTATATGCTTTTTGAAACAATTGCCATGAGCATGTCCCGGCCAGACCCAAATATATACAAGCAAATTCTGAAGCCTTTCTGAAACAAGTTATAGAATTGGCCCCAAAAGGAAACAATCTCCATTAGATTGAATGACTAAGAAGTTACAGGTGTACTTGAATAGTATAGTCTATACTCTTCTGTTAAAAAAAAGAGTCTATAGCTATACTCTATAGTATACCCTAAAAAAAGTATAATCTATAGTATAATCGAACCGTTATGGAGTAATATCATTATAACTATTTTTTTGAAGATCAATATCATTATAACTCTTCATACAAAGATATGGTTTGAAATAACATAACTCTTTTTTTTTGGGGGGAAAAATGTAAATTATATTAAACCCAAAATGATACAACAATAAACGGGGCATACCCCACAACTAGAGAAAATTAAAAGTCTCCCTAATACAAGAAGACCTATATCAAGATGTTAAAACAAATGCAACAGGTGCGCTTGTCTATACATATGAAACTTAATCTTGCTAATAATCTCTATCACAAAAAATTGATAATCTTCAAAAATCAGCTTGTTCCTAGACAGCTAGATGCAGTAGACTGTAATTGCTATAGCCAGAGAACGAAATTTTCCTTGAATACCTAATGTGGATCTGCCCCTAATTAAAGAGTTAGTAATGCGCTGCAAAGAAGTGAAACGCTTGCGGAAAGGAGCAAAATCACGAATGTGAACCCAAACTTGGAGAGATTTCTTGCAAGAAAAGAACAAATGAGCATTTGACTCAGCCTCATTTGAACATAAAGGGCAGAGGGAACCCTTGTTCGAAAAAACAGCTTTGTCAAGAGTAAGCAACTGGTTCCTTTTAGCAAGCCATAGAATGAAAAACATCTTAGGGGGGATTGCTGGGTTCCATATAACAGAACACCAACTAACAGTAGGCTTGACACCAATAATGTATTCATAGACTTTGCCAACAAACAATTGTTTATTGGTGCTCCAAGATTGAATCCTCTTTTTGGCCTCTTCCGTACTTAGGGGGGATTGCTGGGTTCCATATAACAGAGCATCAACTAATAGTAGGCTTGACACCAATAATGTATTCATAGACTTTGCCAACAAGAAATTGTTTATTGGTGCTCCAAGATTGAATCCTCTTTTTGGCCTCTTCCGTACTTAGCTCTTTGGAGATAATAAAGTTCTTTATTTGAATGATTTTTTTTATCAAGACTGAATCTGATGAAGAAGTATTGTAATTCCACACATCGCTCCCTCTGAAATAGTAATGGTGAACCCACCAAACTCATAGAAAATCTTTCTTACAATAAAAATCTCACAGGATACGAGAATGAAATAACATAACTCTTAATAAAGAGAGACGTGAATATATGTTTTGAAACATATGCTAGTGTTATAGCGAGAGTAATTAACAATCAACTAAACTGAATTCTGTTAAAATTATTTCAACACGATTATAAAATTTGAATGTATGAATCAAACGATTTGATGGTTAAGAGGAAAATTTTGATTGAAGTGAATATGAATGAACAAACTAAAATAAAAGTTTAATTTAAAAGAGGCAAGAATAACTGACAAATAACTACATTGATGAGTTGTTTTAGTTGAAGGTCCTACAAACATCTCTGAAATAGTTATTTATATTTTAAAATTTAAACTAACTTATTCAAAATCGCCATGATTCTGTAATCTTAGCTTCAATTCAAATCCCGCTTGCAATTATCTTTAGAGTGCGTTTGGATAGAGAATTTTAACTGAGGAAAATAATTTATCAGAGAATTATTTATGTAATTTAGAATTTATTGTTTGGATGTTTTTTATGAAGAATTTAAAATTTTAAAACAGAATTTTAAACAATTAAAAATCTGGAATTTTAATTTCCTTCTAAAAGGTGAGAAATTGAAATTCTCTTCTTACAAACTTCTTCAAGAAACACCATCTGAGCTCCTAAAATATCGATTGAGTGTGAGCATAGAGGAACACGTATAACTAGCACATCAACCATATCTTCTCTTTTTTTTTCATTCATTTTTTCATCCTCATAATTTTAATTTTTTTTATCCAAACACAAAATTTTGAAAACAAAAGAATTTCAATTGAAGTATTTGAAATTCTTAGAATTTAAAATTTCTCAGAATTTTTAATTTCTCCATCCAAACACACTCTTAAGGCCTTTGATTTAATCTTTTGAATTTTCAAAAATAATTGACCGAATAGTTTTTTCCAACGATCATATCTTATGGCTTATTTGAAATAATAAACAACCTCATTTCGGCTATGTTTATAGCTTGATTGATTTGGCTAACTAAAAATATTTTCACCGGTAACAGCTAGTAATTTTTAATCCACACACTTACATGAACAAAAAAAAAAAATCTACATATTTACCCATCACATTTGGAAAAGAGAGGAAGATCTTATTCGATAATTAAAAATATTTTATGAGCATTCAAAGACATTCAAGTAAATTGCAAGAGCATTCAAAAACCCTCAAGAGAACTCAAAGATCAATGACTTAAAAAGATAAGTAATATGAACCTTTTTTTATTATTATTTTGGTGTCTTAATTCAACAACTACAATCCAATTTATTATTCATGATGCATGGAATTTTTTAACATGTGATATTAAAGCCTATGTTTTATGACCCACTCTCAGGCTAATGAATGGAAGGGAAGAGGAGAGGTATATAAAGGAATGGTGAAGGAGTGTGAGGAGAAGTATAGAAATTTCAAAAAGAAAAATGGTGGTGTGAAGGGAAAATATATGGGTGTGAATAGTCTCCATGAATTTAACTTTCCAAAACTCATTTAATCGGACTAATGTAGTGGATTGTTGTAGACGGGGGGTAAGCATTTGTTTAAACATACTTTTGTGTCTCAAACTATATAACAGTATATCACCAATTAAAAATGAAGCTATATTATTTATTTATTACTTTTCCTTAGATAAAACCACGTTTTAATTATAATCTTCATTCATCTTATGAGCCGAGTTACTTTTTAGTTTACACATATCTTGCTAAAATTTTAATAAGATATTTAGTCTAAATTTGAATTAGTTTATTTTGATTTTTTAGAAAAATTACGAAAATATTCGAAAAGAGTTTTCTAGCAATGGAAAAAAGGTATGTTTAAGGAAAATTAATACAAGTATAGTTATAAATATTTTATAAATTAAATGTAATAAATAAACTCATTTAAAAAATAATTATATAAGTTGATTTTATTATATATTTTTTGTTATTGTATTTGTGTACACTTTCAGTTCTGGACATCATTGGAGTTCTTCCGAAAAATATGTTTTGAGTAAAAAAAGAGAGTGTAAAATGCTTATCTAAACATGCACATAGTTCACAACCTTAAGAAACTCCTGAAAAATCTAGATAAAAGAATCAAGAGAAAGAAAGTCACCACGACGAATCACAACGAAGTTCTCTCTGCCCTGATTGAATGTAGACACACTCTGATGACAAGTACATAGGAGTGGTTTGTTTGCTTGGTCTGATCAAAGTCATCGAGAGAATAAATCTTAGATCCATATTGTGAGTTACGTGATTACCGATTATGTATATGTTTGTTTTAGATTTTTGGTAATGTTATTTAAAATAAAACAATATAATTAGGATATCATGATTTTTTAAAATGTCATCCTATTATATATTATCATTTACTATAATTTTGTTAATTTTTATAATACTTACTTTAAAAGGTTTTTTTTTTTTTTTTTCCACATCATAAGCATTAAGTTATAGGATAAATAGTCATTTTTTTGTCCCCTAAATATGTATTCGTTGATAAATATGTGCCTGAAAAATAAACATAGAAAATTTAGTCATCTAAAATGTAAAAAGTACGACAAATATGACTGTTTACAAGATAAATTTAGTTCCCTAAGATATAAAAAATACGACAAATTTAGTCCCATAAATTCAATTCAAGCTATTATCGAATATATTTGTCTCACTTTTTATACTTTCAAGACTAAATTTTATATTTTTATCTTTTAGCATTCATTTATCAAGCTAATTAGTCATTTAAGGAGAAAAGTAAGTTATTTATCCTAAGTTATATTAATGAGAAGAGTCTCAAATGCCCAAGTTGTTTAGAAGATACATGATACATTAAAAGGCCCAATATTGCTGGCCAAGTTTCAGCTTTTACGTGCAAAACATATTACACAATGCCCTGCATAAGTTTACCTTCATCAAACAAAGTCATTTCCAGCCGATATAATGCAGGCAATCAAGTGGCTGTAAATTCCACACATAGAGTGATGCATCAAAGTTTCGAAAATAGGCCTTACACCATGACCAAGCTTTGTATTTTGCTGCATCAAGTACCCCTTCAGAATCAATGTTCTTCATATTGAATTTGATATCATGTCTTTGTGTCCAGATCCCCCATACCATAGCTGCCCACACAGACCACCAAGCTAGGATTGATTTGTTCCTGTTGAGCCCTCCTCCATGTTGCCAAAAATGATCAAAACAATTTGATGGCAATAATACCCGTACCTCTCCTAACCACAGATAACAACTCTTCCAAACATATTGAGCAAACTTACACTCAAACATCAAATGCTTAGATGTTTCCATACATTCATTACAAAACACGCATTGTAGATTAGCATCATCGATTGGGAATTATTTTCCTTTTTTTCAAGTTGCCCATGGTTTGGATTCTATCATGTGCTAACCTCCAAATAAACCCTTTCACCTTTGACGGTATAGGTAATTTCCAAATTTTTTGATAAAAATTCTCAGCCTCCAAGGTTTACCATTTAACAAGATTATCATATTCCTCTCGCACCACATATTGCTTCCCATCATTTAATTTCCATTCCCACCCATTCGACCTATGTTGATTTGGCCTAGCTTCATTTATGATATTCCACATTTGCTGTACCACATTTTCCTCCCATTGGAACCATGGCCTCCTCTATCTTAGCTCCCATTGCCATATCCCCCTATCTCATGTTCCCACCTCCGCAATCATGCTGTCTTTTTGTTCGGAGATTAGAAACACCCTATTAAAGCTTCTACACAAAGTCTCTCCACTCACCCACTTAGCTCTCCAAAAGCTCACTTCCCTACCATCACCAATCACTCTTGAAATATTTTTTTGGAACCACCCAAGTCCGTTCTCTAAAAGCTCACAAGACTTTAGAATATCACACCACCATCGGGATCCTTTAATTGGGTACCCTCCTCCCAAAAGAGTATCCAAATTCAAGATACCATACTTCCTCAATAAAAGACTCCCCCAAAAGCTCTCCTTCTCACACAACAATCTCCACATTCACTTCCCCAATAAAGAGTTATTAAACACTTCAAGATTCTTTATACCCATCCCCCCACGCTCCAAAGGAGAACACACAACATTCCATTTTATTCAGGACACCTTATTTTCCTCACCTTTTGCTCCCCAAAGGAAATTCCTTTGTATCTAATTAAGGATGCAAATGACTTTCTTGGGTGCTTTAAAAAAAGATAGTATAAAGATAAAGAAGAAAGAATGAATTCTACCTAGCAAATTCTCCCTCTGAATGACAAATGTCTCCTCCTCCAAGGTGTTAGCTTCCTCCTCATCTTGCCTATCACTTATTGCCATGTGGTCATTTTCCTTGCATCCGCTCTCATCGGTAAACCTAAGTATACAAATGGAATGGTCATAGTTTTGCAATTTAGGACCTTTGCATAACTATTGACATTCCTTTGATTTACATGGATACCCACCAATCTACTTTTAAAGAAATTAACCATAAAATCAGATGTTAACTCAAAGCATCAAAGAGAAGTCTTCAATGTTAGTGCATCCCTCATGTCATCTCTAAGGAAAAATATATCTACAAATTATAGGAGAGAAACTTTCTAATTGGTATCACCGAATTGCATACCGGAAAGGAGATTTATATCTTCCTCCTCCCTAATTAATCCAATCAAACCATCAGCAACCACCAAGAAAAGGAAAGGTGCTAAGGAATCCCCTTGACAAAGCCCTTTTTGTGCCGCAAATTCTTCCATCAGGCTTCCATTTACAAGTACATATATTGATGAAGTTTGTAGACAACACAACATCCATTTGATCCACTTTCTACAAAAACTCATCGTATGTAACATGTATGTCAAATAGTTCTACCTAACCGAATCATAAACTTTTTCAAAATTGGCTTTAAAAGCAATGCATCCTTTTTTCTTAGCCTTAGCTTCATGTACAACTTCATTTGCGATCATCACCCCATCCAAAATATTTCCCTCCCTACGAAAGCGGATTGTCTTCCATCAATAATACCTTCCATCACCCTCCTCATTCTTTTTTTGCCAACAACTTTGCAAAGATCTTATACAAACATCCAATAAGGGAGATAGGTCTAAAATTCTCCAATCCTTGAGGATTCTCCCTCTTTGGAATAAGTGTAAGAAAAGTGCATTAGTAGCTTTGACAAACGTCCATGGCTATGAAACTCTTGGATTGCCCTAAAAATGTCACCTTTTACCATCTCCCGACATCTTTTGAAGAAATTGAAGTTGTAGCCATTTGGTCTTGAACTTTTATTACCATCACACTCTCACCTCTTATATCTCTTGCTTCGGAAAAACATTAGTAAGCATTGTATTTTCCTCCTCTCCAATAGTATTAAAATGATTTTTGATTAACAATAAGATGTATGAAAACTAACCAACAAATATTGACAAAAGTATTAATGACTTTTGTTCCTTGATCAAATGGTCCAGGATTTGAATCCTGGTTGACCTTTGGTATTGAAAAAATCTATGACAAAAAAAAAAAATTAAATTGTGTGTTTAACCATAAAAAATAGACATGACAAATAAATTTATATTCACAGGTATCATCTCGAACTCGTCCTGACTTTGATGAAAAATATCTACTTTAACCAGATATGGATACGGGTACGAGTATTACCCGAACGATGTAAGCGGAGATGGGTATCAAATTATTCCCGTACTAATACCTATACCTATCATGTTATATTTTATATATATATATATATATATATATATATATATATACATACGTTTATGTATATAAGATTTTATTCTTATATTCTAGCTTAATAGTTCAATAATTAAAAAACAAACTTAAAAATATACATTTAACTAAAAATATAATTGAATTCTTATTTTTTTTAACTTTGATTTATTTGTCATTCGTTATATTTATATATTGTTTGAATTAAAATATAACTAGAAACTTATATATAATTTATTTTAAAATATATAAGTAAATTAAAATTATTAAAAAAGTGTAACAAGTTACCTGCAATATACACGAATATGATGAAATCCAACAAGTAGAAGAATGAGTATTAAAATTCTAAACCGGTCTTTGTTTTACCGGTACCCATACTAGTCCCATCTTGTGCGGGAATGGAAACATGGAGGATCAAACCCATTTCTATCCTGTCCGTTGTCATCCCTAATAAAGAATATATATATATATATATATATATATATATATATAATATGTGTTGAAAATGATATTTTATGAATAATAGATATAACAATAAAAATAATTTTAATATCATTATTCATTAAATTTAAATGCTTAATTTAGAAAAGAAAATATTTTTTTTTGGGCTAAACAAGATATATCATTAAAAGAAGAGGGATAAGTTATGCCCCCATAACAGTACATATAACAAAGTTTTAAACAAAAAGACACCCCAGCATAAAATGGGCACATAACATTCATTCAGGAATGGCCAAAACAGTAGAAAGCTAAAATACATGTCCCTACCCAAGTAAGATTACGGGCATGAAGATGCTAATAAATGTAGAACAACCAAACCGTAAATACATCAACTTCTAGTACGGTAAACGTTCGGTACAGCTTAATAAGAATAATTTAAAGTTAGGCAACAACTTCAATCTGATAAAAGAAAAAAACAATTCCTTAAACGTTCGGCATAACGATCATAATTCATAAGTATAAACTTAAATCCTTAGCTTGCCCATGACTTTGATTCCATATCGATGTGTATGTCTTTGAGTTTCACCACCTAAGCTTTGCTGGGAAATACTGCAAACAGAAGAGAGAAAATTATAAGCACCGGAAAGAAACAAATTGACTAAATTAACTATGATAGAAGATCATCCAAATTTAACCATTCACCTTCTCGATGAGCGACATATAGTATGGCTTAACTTTTTCTATGTCTACTAGAACTTTACTCTTGCTGTAGAGGTCATATTTGCTGTACAAAGTTATATTATTGGTTAGGTAATAAGTAGAAAAGGATGTGTTAATTATATTAACTCAATTATCAATTGAAATCAAGGCAGCACTCAACCTAAATATTTTGAGCCACTTCAAATTCTCAATATCTTCTTCATTCATCAAATGTGTATATGCTCCTGCCCTATGTAAAGCTGCAAGGTTATGTGTTGAAGTCATTATATTTGTTTGGTAGACAAAAATGACTATACAAGTATACAACTTGATAAAAAGGCCTACCGTAAAAAGAATGGTATTTGATAATGAACAATGCTACTGGAGGCAAAGTGGTGCCGTTTTCCTTTGCAACCTGCAGAATCGAGTGTACCGTTTATCATATGTTATAAGGAAGGTGCTATTAATTAGAATATAGAGGAAATTAAAAACAAAAAAAAAATGAATATATCTATATGTGATGAGCTATATGCAAACTCACCAAATACATATACTCATCATGTCCCCATGACATCACAACATTGTCTAGTCCAATTCCTTCTTTGTAGATTCCATTTTTCGTGTTATAAGTAGGATTTGTGTTATCCGGATTGTCCTTGAAATGCTGCAGCAAGAGTGAAATTTATGCCAATTTGTTCATTTGAGACGAGAAAAATCACTATATCAGGTTGCTTATAGAAAAAATTGATTAACTACCTTGTGGTGAACATTTGACTCATCAAAAGCACATCCGAGGGGAAATGTATCTCCTACAAATTAATTATATATGTCAATAAACATTAAGTTAATTAAAGGGTTATATTTAAAATTAATTACAAGAACCAAATGAAGAATTAAAATGAATTAACTAATTAATAATTAAGTTGGTACGTATGAGGTTTAAAGGAACAGTTCTCACCAACAACAGACCATTGAGGAAGGCCACCAAAGCTTGGAAGCATAAGGATCTTTCCAAGATCTGAAACCAGCCAACGACAATTGCCAGTCACTATAGTAGGTCAAAGATATTTTGTCTCTCACTAATACTACTATACAAGCTGGGCCTAGGTTGATATTAAACATATCAATCACTCACTAGCATTAACGTCACTATGTTTGTACCCCTTCCAGTACTTATTGCATTATTGGGCGAAATATTCCACCTTGCTGGCCTCACCAGTACAGATATATACGTTGGACCACTAGTACTTTGACATTTTACCAATATTAATTAATAAATAGATTATTAAAAATAATGAGTTTAATTTAGTTAATCAAGACGTGTGGATATTATATATTTCATATTACCGGTCTTTAATTCTTAATAAAAAAAAGATTATTGAAAAGAGATCAAATTAGTTAATTTCATACATGTAAAAAATATATATTATCAACTATTTAAAAATAATGTGACTTTTAAAATAATTATTATAAAAATAAAATATGTTTTAAGTCTCTAAAAAAATTTAATTTGATTTTAATCCTCCAAAAATTGTGTTTCATTTTCATATCTCTAATTTGAAAATGTTTTTTTTTTCTTAAAGTGACTATAATGAACATTTAATGATAATCATAAACCGCTAGAAAATGTATTTAGAAAACTAAACATAAAGTATTTTCAAACTAGAAAAACAAAAATAGGACAAAAAATGGAAAAATTAAAATCGAATTTGAAAATTTTTAAATGTCCTATTTACTTGTATTAACTAACCACTGAATTGATAGTATTCCGTGATAAATAGAAAGTGAAGCAACCTCTCAAGAGGCAAGGGTGGCTATATACGGTACGAGGTCAGATATATATGTGCGGTGGGGAATCATGGATGAGAGCATCTTAAATAGTGCATGTGTTGATATTCTTTCTTATTAAATGCGACCTTAACCAGTTGAGACAAGGGTCTCCATATAATAGATTGAATACGTGATGGAGGATTATGCACTTTAAATTGGCTTTTTAGGGTAGTTTATTTCGAAGAAAGAAGAATTTCCAAGAACATAGAGCACATACCATGAATAAGAGCAGTTAAATGTAACCAATCTTCATTAGGATAGTCTTTTCTAATGGCTTCAGCGGACTGCAACAAATGTTGTATTTGTGGTTCATCCAAATCAGGATCGCTATCATCCGTCACTTCATTGAGCAGCTCACAACACTCCCATATACCCATTTCTAATTTGTCCAATTTCCCATACTCCTCCCTCATTCTCTTCCCCTATATTACCAAAATTTAGCAAATCAAAATTTGGTCACTGTCGCAATATTGCAGTACTTTCCGGCCAGTAAAATATTATATATATATATATATATATATATAAAGATGAATCAAATTACTTTAAGAATAATTTTAAGAAAGGTATTTTTCATTTTCTTAAAATTTAATAGTTCTATTATGTAGCTAATCTTAATTGTTTGCTTACATAGTCATATGTCTGGTTGATGTGTTGCATCCTATATAATTCCTCCACCATTCTTTGCCTTTCACTTTCTGCATCATAGTTCCTGTCCAAATTTCCCATAAGCAGGAGTCAGTTTCTTTTATTTAATAAAAAAATTATGGTTATGAATTAAGGTCCTGTTTGAAATAACCTTTAATTTATGAAAACTTTTTAGTTAAAATAAGTACTTCATTTTTAATATATAAAAAATATTATATATTTATAAGTGATCATTATAGAGAAGTTAAATAAAGGTTTAGGCGCATGAATTACTAGAAATTTTATTTATTACTTTCGATTCATTTTATTTTATAAGTGTTTGTAGAAAAAGAAAACATCTTTAAACTCACTCTATAGCTAAGCATAAATTATGAAGACCCTACCAACTTGCAAAGGGATGCAAGCAGTCTGTCGATCTGTGAACATTAACACAAAAAAGGTTTTTAACATTGAAAATTTACAAAGATTCTTAGAAAACCAATGTAGTATCCAAGGCGATACCATTTTTTTGTTATCGGAATGAATATTCTACATCGCTAGTCCTAGAACCGATCTAGAATGTGAACGTTCTTGCAATTTTTTGAGAAAATTTTATTGTGGAGGTAATGTTCAATACTCCTGAAGGAACAGTGTAACAGTATTCCGAAGGGATTAAACAATATTTTAAGAAATCATTTTGCTTCACAGACAACAATGAAAGCAACAATGCAAGCAAGTTGTTTGCAGTTGTTTTTGTTTTCGTTTGAATTAATAGAAACGTCCACTCCTTGTAAATTAGCTCAATCTTCTTGTCTCGACTGTCTCATGCATATTTTTATTATCATAAACCTAGCTACTTGAGTTAAATTAATATTTAACCAGAAAATAAAAATAAAAAGTTCATGATATCTATTTGTTATTGTTTGTAGAAGCATTCATGATATCTATTTATTCAATCGAACACACTGTGTTGAGTTTAATCATTGTAATAATTAGAAAACTGTATACATTTAGTTTATTCATGAGATATATCGTTTAACTAAATAATGAACTGAAATTGTTCTACGTTTTTTTTTCTGTATAATTGCATTTGTAGTTTTCGAATTGAAATATTGTATTATGGATGGATGCAATATAGTTGTATGATTTTTTAAAAAAAATTCTACATCTTATCATATATAACTAATGTAAAAAGTGTGACTTTCTTTCTATATCTTACATTAATTGACATAAAAAAGTTGCTTTTTGATATTGGCTGTGAGGATCATAACTGATGAAGAAAATTAGTACTTTGTATAGTCTTTATTACGACTGATAGATGTAGAAAGTGAATTTTTATATAAGTCAATTTCAGAAATAATATGAAAAATAATAACTTTTTATAGTGAAATACAAGGTTGAAAGCAACCCATATGAAAAATGTTTTTGACTAGTGAGAAAATATTTCAACTTTAAAGAGTAGGGAAACAAAAATAGGAAATGGAATTGAAACCTGAAGGAGTTTCCAAATGCATTCATGTCTGTGGCATTAAATCCATTCTGTCTCTCATGTTTAGCCAATGGAAATGCACCATGCAACACAAGCTCGTTGCTGTCTTCAGAATGGACATTTTTTTCTTCAAATAGTGCCCCTGCGAGAATGTATTAATTACATGAGTTGCTACAAAATAAAAGTAAGAGAAAAATAACGAGCATACCAAAGGCAGAGCCCTCAACGCTGACAGACATTTTCCTAGCAGATGGAAGAAAAATAAAATGAAGAGAGAGGAGAGGAGGAAATGAACTTAAATGTATAATTGCCTCAAAATGGTCACAAGAGGCACCTAAATATATAGTCCGATCCACTCCACTTGAACAAATCCTGCAATGGAATTTGAAAACGTGGACACGTACATTTCTCAACTCAGCTCCAATACAATAAAAAAAAAAAAACTGTTTTTTTTCCTCTGATATAAAATTTAGAGAGTATGGTGCTCTAGTTAACTGTTTAAGGTAAGAAAAACCTCCTGATGTAAAAAGTATTTTCAGTGTTACTTATATTTATTTTATCTAAAAGAGATAAGTGAAAATTCAAATTGTGATATCATATATCAAGGGAGTTTAACTCAATTAATTGATTAGAGTAGGTAAATTCTGTAAAAATCTTAGAGAATGTCTTCAATTTATTAAAAGTTATATATATATATATATATATATATATATATATATATATATATATATAAGTATTATTATTATTATATTTGTAAATTTTAATTATTCACAAATAAAATATAATTTTAGTTTGTACATTATACATAATTAATATTTATTTTTTATGACTAATAATTATAGTATATAAGTATTTTAAATGTATGATTATATTATAATTAAAATTTGTGATAAATAAATATTTTTAAGCATATAAACTTATAAAATTTGTTAGATAAAATTTTTCTAATTAAGTTATGAAACTTATATGATTTTGAAGAAAAGAGAAGTGCATTAAAGAATTATGAACCTATGGATTAAAATTCTAGAAGTTACATTCGTCCTCCAAGGAATTCATTTTGATGGAAATATATGTTTTTGATGACTCTCTCTTAAAGAGTACGTGTGATCTTGAAAGTGCTCATAAGTAGGATCATGTCAAAATTCAAAACAAGACCTCATACTTTCATTTTTTGTTGGATTAAATTATTATTACTTAAAATTCTTGAAACACTGACAACTTACACATTAAAATTGGCTAGTGACTCGAGATTATTATGTTTGTATTTATTCTCACTTTTAATAAATTTATGTTTTTTTTATTATTTTAGTGTATCTTTCTAAACACTTTACTTTTTCAATGTATATTTTTTCTCAAAATTTTTACTATTTAAATCTCTATTTCTTATAATTATTATCAAAATATTTTTTATAAATCAAGTATTGAAATCAAATTTCACATCGAAAATACTTATAAAAAATTGCTTAGAGATTATCTTATAAACTATTATATGACACAATTATAATTATTTATGAATATCTTTATTTAAATCACTATCATTTGTATGGTTAAATATTAGATAATTATTTAATAAGTTAAAAATTATAAATTTAAGAATAAATTTTATGTCTTATTTTTAAATATTTATTTGTTAATAGAATCATTTAGTAAAAATTATTTTTATACAATAATAAATTATCTTAGAAGAATAAATGTACCTTTCACGATTAGCAGAATTATATTTTAGATATATGATAAGTAATTTATATTATAATACATTGTTATTTTCAGTTATTGATAATTTATTTTAAAAATATTAAAAATTAAGTTAGAAATTAGAACTAAAAATACTGAAAATGTCATAAAAGATCGATGTTTTCCATTGATACCATATCTCCGTACTACCCCAGAATTCCCGTGTGAGGACCAATGTTTTTTTTAAAGAAAAAAGAAAAGACTAGTGGACAGTGGCTGTGAATGTGGTGGGATGATCCAGCAAATTTCTTGGAGGATTTTGAATCACAAGGATTCCATGGTCACCATTTGCAAACATACTTCAAATGACCTTTATTTTTTTTAGAACTTTAAATGACCAAATGTTTATTATGATCATGTGTTAGGTGTTGATGTACGTGGGCCCTATTTTTTCGCAATAAATAATATTTATTTCTCCCAAAAAACAATAAATAATATTTATATAATTAAAAATATGATGCATTAGTTAAAGATATTAAAAAAAAGAAAGAGAAAAGAATAAGCCTCCCTCCTTTCAAAAAAAAAAAAAGAGAGAGAGAGAAAAGAATAAGTCTCTCTCCTCTTAAAAAGAGAGAGAAAAGAATAAGTCTTCCTCCTTTTCAAAACAAAAAAAAGTAAAGAGAGAAAAGAATAAGCCTCCATTCCTTTTAAAAAAAAAGAGAGAGAGAGAAAAGAATAAGCCTCCCTCTTTTTCAAAACAAAAAAAAAAAAAGAGAAAAGAATAAGCCTTCCTCATTTTTTTTTGTAAAAAAAGAGAAAAGAATAAGCCTCCCAAAAAATATAAGTGTTAGATAATTTGCTTCGTGAAAGATTTTAGAGGAAAAAGGAATAATGTAATATTTTAAAGGGGTGAAAAAAATAAGATAAAATTAACGAAATCTAAAAAAAAGTATTGAGGTAATTTGTGTGTGTTTGAATTGATAATGATAAAATTAATTTTAAATAAAATTGATTTTACACAACTAATTATTATTGTCCAACACAATTGATTGTGAAATAACATTACTTTTATTTGGATAATAAATATCAGAAAATAGTTTTTAAAGAAAATATTGTTTAAATATTTTGAATCAAAATTAATTTTAAAGATATAATGACTAAAACGGATATATATATATATATAATTAAATAGGCCTAATTAAAATTAAGCCTATATAGGTGTATTCTTCATTTGCTTTCGGATCCCAACAAGCTTTTCTTTTTTATTATTTGGAGTCGGATTCACAACAACTTTTCCTCTAATAGTACCTATAATCTATAGAAATATTAACATATTAATGCATACGAATAAGAGAAATAAAGTTGTATCATTTCGTTATACACATGATATAACAAGCCGTATTGTACATGTACATTTAAAATTAAATAAATATACAGAGTATAATATAGAAATTAAATTCACGTTTAATAATTTATATGAGTAATTTTAATATTATTTTGAATTTTTTATATACTATTAATTATTTAGTTTAAATTCTAATAAATATAGGTTAGTAAATATGTCAATAAATATTTAAATATATACCATAAGTTTTCTTCCACTTTATTTACATCTTGCATATTCTATTTTGACTTTAAAAAAAATTATTTAGTTCATTTTTTTCTAATTATGTTATTAGTATAAAATATTTAATGACTTTCCTGATAATTAATCTTTATAAAAAATTGAAATTTGTTATATATATATATATATATATATATATATATATATATATATATATATATATATATATATATATATATATTACAAGCAGTATGATTAATTTATTAGAAATTGTAATAAAAAATTAATAGAATCACTTGGGTACGGTGTAGTTTAATTTATTTTTAATTTGATTGAAATATCAATAATATAGGGCCAAAGGACCATTTGGGGGTAATTTTTTTCAAATGTACCATTTGTGGGTAAAATATAAATTAATACCTAAAAAGGGATAAATTCTAGGTTATCCTACTTAGGACTTCAGAATTGAATATAACATGTGTTATAATTTTTTTTTTCATTAAAATCATAAAAAATTTTATGATTTTAATTTTAGTTATTTTTAAATACGACTTAAAGTGGTAAGAATTTTTTTTTCATATGCTTTTTAAGTCATAAAGATTTTTTTTTCTTTTTTATTTTACTTCAATTTTTTTGCACAACTTTAATGTGGTAGTGTATTTTTTAGAAATTGTAAATAATTTTTTATTTTTATTATTTAATAAATTAATGTATGTTTTATTTTTTTTTAGTTTTATTTAATTTATTATTTTTTTCAACTAATAAAAAAATTGTAATGATCAACAAGAGACAAAAGAGTACCTTCAAGTGCAAGCTGTGTTTGTCCGATATAGGTAGGTAAGTTGCGTGGTTGCTACTTGCAAGGTGCGTGTGCTGTTGTTCGCCCCAAATGCCATTCGTTATTCGTTATTTCCTGATCACTTATCATGCCCACCATGTGCCTCATGAGTTATCTGGATTCTAGACCAGGGGAAAAAATATCTCTTGAATTATATTTTGTACATGTGTTGTACGGATTTGCAATGTTAAATTAACTTTTATTAATTACAAATAATTAAGGCTATGACAAATTATTGTTTTTTTTTATTTTTTTATTAGTTGAAAATTTTATTTATTTATTTGATAAATAAATTTTTTTAAAGTGATTTTTAATATTTTTTTTGTAGCTTTCAATTTTTTTAAATGTTACTTGAATTAATGTTTTTAAAGTGCAAATTTCTAGTTTTTATATTTTATTTTATTTTTATCTTTTAAAAATTTATTCAATTTTCTTATCACTTTTTTTAATATGTTATTTTATATTTTTAAGTTACTTTAATAATTAATTTTATTAAATATTTATAATTTAATAAATTAACTTAAAATCTTAGAACTAATTTTTCTGCATTCAGCTAATTTTTTTGTTAGTTTTGTTTAACATAACTTAAATTTGCATTGAAATTTTTTTGGTGTCAAGTCTGCATTGATATCATTTACACAAAAGTGAATAAACAGCTAATTTAGTTGTATTATTGAGTGACAACAATAATTTAAGTTCTTTAAGATTCGCATAGTAAATAGGTCATTTTTTGTACATATCTTCCTTTTTTTTGGTACATAAAATTCGTCTTTTCAAAATTAAATAACACTATTTTTATGTCTTTTACTGTTTATGATCCCACCCATATCTTAAAAAGATTGGTTGGGGTTGGAAGAGGAGGAAAGGACAGTTTGTCCCTTACCCAAAAGTTCAAAAACTAGAAGGAGCTTGTTTATGGTATAATTTTGCATTCTTGGAAATATTATATTGGGAATGTTATTCTCATATACATGTTTGGTTGAAATTTAGTAATGGTCGAAAAATTTAATATTTATTTAATTAAAAAAATATAGATATTAAGAGGCATTTATTTCAAGGTATGAAGCAAGATTTTGAAGAATATGAATTTTAGAATGTCATATTCTCATATTTGATATAAGTTTTGAAAATTATTTTTAGGAATAATTGATTCCCAGGAATGTAAAATACACATGATTGTGTTGCTTCTTATTTCCATGGAAAAGGATTTGTATATTTGATTCTCATGGGAATAGAAGTTGTTTTCAACAACAACTACCTATCCCTACTTATTGTTCCACATTTCATTTTATTTTATTTTTTAATTAAATAAATGTTAATCTTTTTTCTGAAAAAAATTTGTCAAGCAAACATGTTTATGGGAATAATATTCCCAGGCATAATATAATTGTCAAACAAATGTGTAATTCCTGGGAATGAAATTTTATATCTCGAAACAAACGCTCCCTTAGAATGTATTGGAAATAAGTAATTATTTTTTAAAAAAATAACCTACGTTCCCATGGGAATATTATATACCCACCCTTCCTAATGGGAATAGAGTTTCCTTGAAACATGAAGATATAACATATGCCGGAATAAATTCACATATCCTTCTAATGAACATGGGTTAAAATATTCCTACTCTCATATTCCTTGGCCCTTAGCGGGTCTAAATAGCAATTGTGGGTGAGAATAGCAGTCCCCTACAAAATATTGCTCTCCCTATATATGACCCAACTAGGCCCACACATCAGAGAAGTTGCGAATTACATGTGGGTGTTGCTAAGTGCACCCAGCACTATTGCTGGTGCACCCAACATTTTACCTGAATGGACAAAAATGCTTCTGCCTTAAATTTAAAAACAAAAACACGCACCCAACCACTGTTACGCTTCTTCTTCTTCTTCTTCGCTGTTGTCTTCTCCTTCGTCGCTCTCCTCCAAGCTTCTTCTTCTCCTTCTTTCGGTGCCATTGACGACCTGCATTTTGGAGCTGCTCCGCCGTCGAGGTAAGTTTCATCTTTCTCCCCGTTAATGGAGTTTGATTTCATGGTTTTGGTTTGGTTATTGATGTAGGTTAGAGGATTTAGTTTATAGATACGGACGTAGTTCATCCGTATTAGGAAGATTAGGAATAGGATTTCGGTTTCTTCATACGGATGTATTTCATTTGTATTTGTTAATGATTCTATAACGTTTATACGGATGAACTTCATCCGTATGAGTCATACGGATGAAGTACATCCGTATGAAGCTTTTTAATTTTTTTTTGGAAATTTTTTAATTTATGTTTTGAAAAAATTATTTGTATTTTTTTGTTTTGTATTAAAAATAGGTATATTGTGTGTTTATTAAAAAAATGTATTATTGCATGGTGGTATGAAATAAATTTTAAAAATTAATAGTAAATAATAGGTATTTTTATTTGTTTTTTATGTTTAATATATTTGAATCAAAATAGTGATATGTTATTTAATTATGTATTGTATTTTTAATATGTACTCATATATGGTGGCATGTTATTTGTAGTTGTACAATTTGTAGATGTTTAGGGTGTAGTGGTTAGGGTTTATTTAAGGGCTTAAGGTGTAGGCGTTAGGGGTTAGGGTGGTTGGATTAAGGTTTATCAGCTAAGGGTGAGGATTGAGGGTTATGTAGGTTTATTGTTATTGGAATAGTAAATGGTGAATTTGACAAAAAAAAATACATGTTATTGGTAGTTTTTCAATTTGTAGATGTTTAGGGTTTAGGTGTATTGGCTAGGGTTTAGTTTAGTGCTTAGGGCTGAGCTTAGGGTTTAGTTAAGGGCTTAGGGGTAGGTGTTATGGTGGTTGGATTAGGGTTTATCAGCTAGGGGTGAGGATTTAGGGTTATGTAGGTTTATTGTTATTAGAATAGTCAATAGTGAATTTGACAAAAAAAATATATGTGCGTCATGATTTGCAGATCATGGTTAGAACCAGAGGTTTAGGTCGTGCCCTAGGTAGGGTTATAGGCAGAGCCCTGGGGAGAGAGGATCATCATGATTCAGATGATGTTCCTTAGCAGCGAAGGCCTACAACATCTGCACATAAGCAATGAGAAGCTGCCCTTGTTGCTGAGGATGCTCCTGATATGACTGAGGACATACTTGCACCTGGTGCAGAAGTTGCTGATGGTTGTGAGGGATTTCCTATAGATGATGCTGAGGGATTCCCAGGTGGATCGCGTGACCCATCAGTGCTGACTGAGTTTGGTGACCATGTTGCACTTAGCATATGGAATGGAGAGGTATTTTAAATTTTTAGGTGAAGTTTTTTGTTAAGTATTTGTTATTATTGAAATTTTTGTGATAATTTAATTTATTATTTTATGTTATTTCAAATCATTTATACTTCAATTCAGGAACGCTCTAAATTGAAGTTAGCCTCCCACAAAAGGAAAGTTGAGAAATTTAGGAGGCCTGCTCCAGAAATTGAAGGGCTAGTCGCTGCCACAGGATTAACTCCTTTGATCGCGTGCTCAATAGACACTGGCAATTGGGGAGTTATATCCGCTTTTGTCGAGAGGTGACACAAGGAGACTAGCAGTTTCCATCTTCCTATAGGAGAGATGACCATCACGCTGGATGATGTGGCATCACTACTTTATCTTCCGATCATAGGCGCCTTCCATAGCTTCGAGCCTTTGCATATGGATGAAGCGATGTTGATGTTGGTGGAGTTGCTAGAAGTCTCGGGTGAGGAAGCTAGAGCTGAGACTACACAATGTCATGGGGCATATGTACGCCTATCGTGACTACAGGATATTTATGAGAGGAGATATGAGGCCCGACATTGGATTGTTGCAGCTTGTGCGTATCTCCTACACTTGCTAGGTTGCATTATTTTTGCTAACAAGAGTGCAACACATGTTCATGTAGTATATTTAGACGCTTTCTGAGACTTGACTCAGAGTGGAAGCTATGCATGGGGAGCTACCGCCCTAGTGCATATGTATGATCATTTAAATGATGCTTGTAAGAGCGGTGGCCAACAGCTTGCTGGTTACATCACTTTAATACAGGTAAATTTTATGTTTTTAATATGTTAAATTGGATTATGATTTAAATATGTTTTTTTGACATTTCTTTTATGTTGATGTAATGTGTGTAGTGTTGGATATATGAGCATTTTCCAAGTGTTCATGAGAGCGTGATTGATCTAGAGTATGATGAGACGTCACCACATGCCTGTCGGTGGCTTACTATGAAGGCTTATTCGAAGGGATTCCCAGCATCGACGTACTGGACACATATAGATGCACTGACGATCCCTGATGTATGTTGGATGCCTTATGGTGAGCACTGAGGAGTTAGGGCATTTGACCTCATTTCATGCTTTCAAGGTGGGCTTAGATGGGGTCCCGTTGTGGTCACACATCGACCAGAGAGAGTGGTGCGACAATTTGGATACGTTCAGACCATTCCTCCACTGCCTATGGGTGCCAGCTTGTCATATGAAGATATCGACAACAAGTGGATGCATTACTCGGACCATTTAGTAGTAGGGGGACAGATTTGTCTTGTGCCTGGATAGTGTGCACCAGATTACATGGACTGGTTCTTTGGGATCTCGCATTCGTTCATCACACCCACACAGGCAGTTGATCCGCCCAGACATCCATCTGTCCCACAACATGACACATACGAGGAGCCAGATATCCCTGAGGTCCTAGTGGCACTAGAAGTTGGACCTTCACATGCACCTTCTGATGCGGAGCAGCCTAGACATGCTGTGGTAAGATGACTTGCTTTAATGTTTTATTAAATGCTATTTATTTCAGTTACTATAATTGTATATGGGTTTTTTGAATGTCATAGGATGTGTGCTAAGCGATCGCAGAAAGGTTGGAGCGTCTACTTAACCTAAGGATAGTCATTGCAGGCACATAGGTAGATGAGGTCATGGAAAACTGCATCAGGATCGCTAGGGGTGTCACAACAAATGGAAATGTTTATGTTAGGGCGCGACGAAGACGACGCATAGATCAGTCATAGATGATGTTTATAATTGTCTTGTATTTGACAACATTTTTGTTTTTCCTAACATTTTGTATTTGTTACATTATTTTGGTTATGACTTTTATTTTATGTTTATTCTAGTTGTGTGTGTCTTCTATTAGCCCAAATTGTTGCCTTCACATGAGCGAGAATAACCTATGCAGTGGAAGAACTCGTGTTTGATTCTCATTGTGTACAACATTCTCTTGGATCAGTGGTACTTATGCACCGCGAACATAATTAGTCTTTGACTTATGACAAAATTTTTTGGATTTTTTCCTGTGAACGAGTAACCGACAAAGTTGTGTTGACGTGGCATGTTCCACCTCCCGTTGTAATATAGCAGGGATCATGAGTAGGGGTCATAGTGGCTTCAAGTAAGTTTAGTATATCATCTGGTGTTCTACCAATAGTGCATAATAACTCAATCGAACCAACACACGAAAATTGATGATTACACATTAACATTGTGTTAACATCATCATCATTTTTCAATTGCATACATTGAAAGCGAAATTGGTTACCTGTATTTGTAAATGACTGCTGGTAGTAAATTTCATCCAAATATTGTTTGTCGGTTCGCTGAGGGATATTGTGTATTCTGCTTTTTAGTGTTTCAAAATCACAAGTGTTAGGTACTCGAATGGGTACTGGAGTGGAAGTTTGAAAGTAAACACCACTATCGTTGTGAATAATCGATCCATTTGGAAAAATAAAACCCAATGTGGAGTTCACAATCGTCCGACTGCTAGTTTCTCCCAAAAAATGTCATACTTTGTTCTAAAAATTGGGTTGGGAGAGAATGTGTGATTTTTTAAAGTGTTGGCGTGTGTCATATATATAGATGGTTTTCACTAACATTGCTTCAATTTTTTTTAAAAAAATAGAGACGCGTGTAGATGATTTGTGTTTGTGTTGTCAACTACAACAATATGGTGTCAAGCTTTATCTTGCATCAGAATGTGTTGTCAAGTCTGACAATGTCATGTCATGCTTTATCTTAATACGCATGTATTTCACAATGTGTTGTCAATGTTGACAACGATGTATCATACATGCGTAGTTTATTTTAGTTGCACCAACTAATTTATTTCTTAACGCAACAATTAAGTAATAATTAAGGATAAACGTATCACAACAATTTATATCACATAATGAATAAAATTAGATAAACAAGTGTCACAATCCATAAATAAAAATCTATAACATGAAATTTTCCAAAATTGTCTTCTACATTTGTAATAATATTTAAGCCAGTAAGAAAACATGCATGCACACAATTCATGTATGACATTACAACGATGCATGTTCAGTCTTCATTTGGGTTAACATAGTCTTTTTTCAACATCATGAAGCTTCTGTACTACTGCATTCTACAAATATATGGAGTTGACCACTGCTTTGCTTGAGGATGACAATTCCTAGACCATAACAATGCTAGAGGTGGTAAAGGACAACAGTCTTTTAAATAAACCTGTTGTACATGCACAAACAATATTAAGTCAAATGAACACAAATGATTGCATAAATTTAAAAATAAGACTACCTATCTTCAATGTACCTGAACAAAATGATTGTCAAAGACGTGATCGATACATATAATGCGATGCATAGAAGAATCTGTTGGTGGTTGACTTCTAAGAGGAAAAAATATCATGCTTTGTTGTCAGGACAACGATACAAGGATTATATTATACCTTGATGCAATGACATATCCCATCTTCGTTATATTCATCCACTTATCCACAGTAACCTGAATCAAACAAATATACACATCAAAGTTATATAAAGTTACTTCTTAAAAAATAAAACCTAAATAACATACCTTGGATAACCCATCAACAAGTAGGGACCGTTTTAATTCCTCAAATCTGTCTGTGCCACCGAAGAGGTAGATATAGTCATCCGACCATTTGCCAAGTTCTTTAAGCAATTGGTTGTGTACCAACGACCAAGAATCTTCACCCATACCTAATAAAGCGACAATCGACCGATATCCACAGTTACTGTCAGCTTTCACATCCACAATGTTGTCAATGAAATCCTATATAAATGGCTCAAATTGATCCAACATCGGGATGATCCTTCTTGGATTCGGCTGGTCAGAAGATGATGCACTACACTTCACTGAAGAGTTGCTATTTTGCACAAAATGAAAAACAATAACATACTCCTAGTAAGACGGATCACGCTTTGTTGATCTTTGGTTTCTGTTCATTGGTTTCTTCGGTGCACCTTTAGTGTTGACCTTTGACGGAGGAGGATACATAGAGTTTTGATCATGGTATGCAATTTCTTGAAGTTTACTCTTGAGAGTTACTTTACCATAAACATCAAGTTCCTCAAATCTTTTACATATGGTTTCCATCTCTTCCTTTATGACCACTTGGGCCTCACATAACCTTTGGTCTGAAAACTAAGTCTCCTTCAAAACATATGGATTGAATCTAGTGGGATGCTACCAAGAACATACTTAGATAGCTCATATGCACAAGGAAGACCGTGCGTGGTTCTCATGACACAACCATAAGAAGAAAGATTCTTGCTAGCATAATGTACACGCTCAAACTCAGCAGCAATGTGATTTAAAATGTACCTTGAAACCATTCCAAGAAGCCTCTTGTATAAGGTTTTTTTAAAAACATGTCCAACCACATGTGTACTTATTTTAAAGGATGCTTTAATTTTAGTGTGCTGCAGCGTGATCATGTTGTTCATAGCATCCCAAACACTACACAAGTCTCCATGGCTATTATGTAATACTCTTTTTAAAGCCCAATGAGAAGATTCAACCCTACATTTCAAATACACAAAAAATAAACAATAAACATATACAATATATAAATTCTATGAATTCATTAACCTTACCAGAAAAGTTAAACATTGTAATACCTGTTTGTTGTTGTGTTGCCTAAGTGCATCACCTTATTTGTCTAGACTGTAACAAATCTTTCCTTGTGGGGGATTATCCATGTTTTGTTAACATAGTCAACAAACATTGGCCAAGGTGAACAAGAAATTTCAAACTTCTTAAGGCATTCAAGGAATTGCTGATCGGAAGGACAATCAACCAGACTTCCCCAGACATCTATAACATAATCCCAAGCATTTTTTAAACCAATTAGGGATTTACATTTGGCCTTAACATTCTTGTCGATGTGAAACCTGCACAACAAGTTTGTACACTCGGGGAGTACAGATTTTACTGCATTCATCAATGTTAGGTCCCTATCAGTCACAATAATTACAGGGAGGCCGTCACGTCTTAAAAATAGACCTCGAAACCGTTCTAAAGCCCATACAACATTATTAACACTTTCACCCTCTACAAACCCAGCAGAGAATGTCATCCTCGTTGGTGTCACCCCAACAAAGTCAAGTAGGAGGAGTCTGTACCTGTTTGTTTTGTAGGTACTGTCTATCAAAAACACCAAATTACATGCATTGCATAACTTGACTGCATCAGGGTGACACCAAAACATATTACATACCATGTCTTCATCCTTTAATCTATGCTAATGAGTATATTGATCCCATTCAAGAAGCTTCATTAGATGTTGCATTTCAGTATCACTTCCTATAATGGAAGAACGATATTCACTTCTTGCATTGTATATTTGTTTGATTGTTGTACAAATATTGGCATTGTGCTCCTTCAACATTAGGAGAATGTTTCTTGGTTTCACCATTGACTTGGTCATATCAGCAATAATTGTCTTCTCATCCTTAGTCAATCGCCCAGCGTATGGATGTCCAACTAATGACTTGGTCAATTCATGATTATGAATCCCACACACCAACTTCACCATTTAACCTTGATCTCCAATCACTGGTTTCCCATGAAGCTTGAAGCAACATCCACATTTCCTACTCCCAGTATCTCTTCTAACAAATTATTTCTTCCTACATCTATACTGACCACTCATTTCACAACCAATTAACACAAATGAACTTCTTCCTCTACTACCAGTCTGTGTGTCAGACCTCATAATGATTACAACAAATCCATTTTCATGAGCAACCCATCGAGCCACTGCAAAACATCATCTCGGGTACTAAAGACCTACAACACAACCCAAACAATTTAAGTTTTCTACAACACATACATTTCAACAATTTAAATCCATTGTTCATTTTGATAATCCATATCAACTTCTTCAGACATTATACTGTCATACATCCATTGATCTTCGTCCATCTTAACAACAAATAAATTTTTTTACATCATACACAAGTCTACATAATCTTTTAGTGCACACCATATTATCAAAACTAAAATTCATAGTCATATATGTCAATAAACAAAAACCCTATATTAGTCCCTCCATATACTTTATATTTTAATTCCATTTTAGTTCTTACCATGAAAATTTGATAAATATCATCAAAATAAATTAACTACATATATATTAGCAATTAATACAAATAAATTTATAATTTATAACTAATTTGAACCTAAATAATAAATTATATACTTATACTATATATAATTTGTAATAACTAAATAATTCATAATTTCCAAAAAAAAAAACACTATAGGGACTAAAAAAAATTATAGGGAACAAATCACTAATTTAACATATCAATAATTAAAATAAATAAAATATTAGCCAATTTAAAAAAAAAAACCCACACAGATGAACTACATCCGTATGGCTTATACGGATGTAGTTCATTCGTATGCTTTATACGAATGAAGTTTATCCGTATAAAGTATACAAATGAACTACATCCGTATGGTTTATACAGATGAAGTACATCTGTAAGTACAAACTAAAGCATACGGATGTAGTTCATCCGTATAAATCATATGGATGAACTACATTTGTAAGAATCACACGGATGAACTACATCTGTACGTTGTACTTCGTTCTTATGGATCTACTTCATCCGTATACAACTTATGGATGCACTTCATCCGTATGTAAAAAAAACAAATCTACTAGAACACCAGTTACCCAGAAAAGCCAAAAAAATGTGTACCTCCGACGAAATCAAACCAATAACTACAAAAATCACCCACCGGTAACACTTTCACCTCCATTGAACCGCTACCTCTCTCAACAATGGAAAACGACCACAAACGGGAGAAATCAGAGCACAATGATAAAAGCGTAAAACAAAAAAAACCACCAGCAATAGTGCCATTTAAAAGAAAAACAGGCAGGGGCATTTTTACCATTCATGAAATATGCTGGGTGCACCAGTAATAGTGCTGGGTGCACCTAGCAACACCCATTACAGGCTGTCCTTTTAGTGTGGACTGGCCCACTACCCATTGCTCAACAAAACCACACCAACTTTCTAAATTTGGATTTACATTAACGAAATTATTATTACCACCCCATTGTTGTTAATTACTGTTATTATTTTGCCATTTTTTCACGTCAATACCTACCCTGGCCTGTTGAATGCTGACAGGACTCACTCACCAATATTATAGAATAAAATATTTGGTCTATGGCCTAGCGGAAACCGAGAAAAAGCAAAAAAAAAAAAGTTCCATTGCTCTACCTTCCTGAGCAAATGGATAAAGATCTAACCCTCTTTTAGAATTACAGGTTTAATCTTAAAATACAAGGCAAATCTAGAAAGATTATATCACATTGCATATCTATGATCGATGCTTTTGGTCAGTGTTGAAGCAATAATGTAGAACAATTATAATATTATCTGCACGAGAAAGTTGCATAACTACCATAATCTATTCTAAGGCTTTTGTGCTGCATTTGGGTCCCCAACTTTAATTCATCGCTAACTCAAGTATGTCCCATATATACATGTTTTCCAGTACTATCTATGAGCTGTATTATGTGAGATTCTCTACTAATCAACATGTCTCACTAATCAATTCCTTTCATACTAAGCTTTTTGAATTAATTTAGTTTTTCATCAATTTTTTAGAACTCTATATGCCCACAAGGAAAAAAGAAAAAAGAAAAAGGAAGACATGTAATGGTAACGAAGCAAAATTTTGGACATTAAATATCTGGTTGGTAGTGAAGTTCAAAAGTATACTGAGATTACAATGTGATATTTGGAACCATGAAAGTTTACTAAGCTTAAGCTTGTTTCTTACGAACAATTTGGATCACTTATATAAGAAATATTTGAGTGACAAATTGTAACTCGATCCTTCATGAATTTCATCGATGGCGATGATAGAACCTTTTAGTGACAGTTCCACGGGCTCTCAATTAGAAGAGTAATGGAAGTAAATATAACCCTTCTTTTTCCTAACAATGAAAAACTTGTGTGCGTGCTATCTTGCTTAATTTCCCAAGTAATCAAGTCATAAGTACGCAAAACACTTTTTACGTCTGTTAAAAGACACATTCAATGAAAGTTAATAACTGTCTCGTAGGCAACATCGTAGAAAGTCTACGACGGTTCCATAAAAATCTTCTTAGAAAAAAATATCCTTCTAAAATGGTTCTTAGTTAAAAATTGTCTTAGAATGATACCTTTCTAATATGGTTCTTAGTTGAAAACCGTCTTAAAAGGGTAGACTTTCTAAGACGATTTTTTAGAGAACCGTCTAAGAATGTATTTTTTTTTTAAAAAAATAAAATATTTTGGGATTCTAAGACAGTTTTTCCAAAATAATTTATATTTTAAGATGATTTTTAACTTAGAATGTGTTTCTTAAAAAAATTAAAAATTTTAAAAAAAATTGAACCATAATTAACCCACATGCATATACTGAAATAACAGAACCCAAGAGAGGATTTCAAACATTTATATAATTTTCTACAATTGTGAAATTTTTTACAATTTTCTACATAATTTATGTAATCTAATATTATACACATAAAAATTCTCAAGCATGATAAAAATTACTCAAAATTCATGATATTCACAATCAACAATAAAAACACATGTGTTTTAAACAAAACAAACAAGTAAATACCAATAAAATTCAAATGCAATTTTCCTAGATAGGAATCATCAATCACCAATTAACCGAATAAAGGAAGATGCAGCACTTTGAAAAACACTTAAACCAATTAATCGAATAAAGGAAGCTTTATCCTGCTCCAAAACAAGCTTCAGAGTGGTACCTAAGAACATAGGTTTTTGGGATTTAAATAAAGAACTCGTTTTTAAGCATGTGATATGATGGATATGCCACTATTTTCAACATTAGAGAAGGATATTATATTTTTATATTCTAAATAATTATTTTAATACTATCATGAGAATTTATGTATTGTATTTAAATTATTTATAATAAAAATCTTACCAAGAAAATTGAAAGATATAAACGTGAAACTTGCAAAACAAATTAAAATTATATTCCCGTTTGAAACATTATAGAAATAATTGTATTTGGGTAAATGATATATGAATTATATTATTAATAATAATTCAAAGGCTTTATCATAGAACTATGTTGCAGTATACATATCATAGAACTTTTCAAAGGCTTTATGAAAGCAATAATGGCAAACCAAGAGATCCTTGATACACGTGAACTTGCATGCTAACCTATAATTCTTATTTTTCATATATAGTTTTATGAGTTTTGTCTATAAAAATCAAGATATGCTAGTCAAAACTTTAAGAAACTAATTTAGTCAAAAACTGCTAGCAACAAATTCAATGTTATTAAGCAAACTTATTAAGAAGTTTTAATATTAATCGCAAAAAGAAACTAAGAAGCAAATAAAAAATAAAGGTAACAAAGAACGAAACTCAGACAAGGCTAACTTGATATTAATGTTTAGTATTAATTATTTGTTTGTGACAGACAATGACTTACAACTTTCCCTATAGGGAAGATGCCAAATATACCAAAACAAATGTTTCCATCTTTATCTGCATAGCATAGGATGTTGAATCGTTGATGAGAAGAATTTTTCAGCTCCTGAAGTGAATCTTCACTATCATCCATGAAGCCATTATCCCTAGATACCAATCGAGGCATCTGAGGAACTCTTGGTGCACGAGGAAAGAAATGAGAGGTTCTATCTTCATATTTGGAAGTGTGACCATTGTCATCCTAGAAGAAAATTTAGGGAAAAGATATTAAAATAGAAGTAGAAAAGAAAAATAAAGTAGATTCATCCAGTCAAGACACGCATATTCATCATATATAAGAGCCTTCACTGTGTAGTCAAGCCACACAAATTTATTCACAGGTCCTCTCATTTTTTCTCCCTCTCAACACCATCAATTTAAGAATAATTGATATGGAATGGTACTTATGTATATTTTCTGTTCAAGATATAATGTGTGAGAGTTCTAGTTTGGAACAAACTTTTAATAATCAAGCATAAATATGAGAAACAATAAACCAAAAGAATGCAATCGGTGTTTAAAATTTTGGCATAATTTACATCTTGCTTTTTTAAATTTAATTCCACCATACGTTTTACACATTCTTCCAACCCAATCCTTAACTCTAATACCAACTTAAACATAACCACATACTATTTTCCATTTAGAGCATGTAAGAATTGAATCTACAAATTAGAAAATGATATCCATAGTTTAACAATGGCTAAGCATCATATCTCACTTAGATTTGTTAAATAAAGGTACATAGAGAAACAATATATTAGTAGATAATAAGTATCTTCAAAACATTCCACTGGATCAAAATCTATCAATCAAACTAAACATCAAGAGTAGCCATCAGACAAGAAGAAGCATATTGTAATTAGCTAACTTTCCTCCTCCCAATTGCGACATATAATGGCAGCACAATGTGATTTTAAGCTTCTTAGCAGTTTTCCATTTTGTTGTATAGAAAATATCAAGAATTAGTTATGTCAGAAAAAAAATTAAAAAGAAAAATAAACCAGAAACTCTATCCACACACAAACAAAGACATATAAGCACCACTGAAAAACGAACAGATCCACTTAGGGCCCCTGTTTGTTTTGTCTTCAAAATCCTCTCACCATACATATGTTCCAATGCAAAATCTATGGTTAAGATTAATTTGGAAACATACCCTAATTACATTCATCATATGTATAAAAAAAAATAAGAGTTTAATTTAGTGCCATGGAGAGAATGAGGAAGAGGCAGCCCATGAAGGAGCCAATGGCGAAGCCCACCATGTCGAGCCTTAGGGCCCTGAGGTTGATGTGGGCCCGAAAGGGCTCGTCAGCGTCCTTGCTGTTGAGCAGATTTAGCGCTAACTTCAGCCCCTGCGCCGCTAGTGATGAGAAAAGAAAGAAGCTAAACGACACCACTTCGAAGACGAGGAGCTTTTTTGCTACGTTGATGCCAGTGTCGCAGGAGGAGTGATTCTCGAGGCTGCCTTAGGCCGGGGTGGTGAGGGAGAGGCCCACGAAGACGAAGATCGTGAAGAGGGAGTTCACGCTTACCAGGCCGCAACGGCGCAACGAACCCTAAAGGGGGCGGGGGGAGTCAAAGAGAGAGAAGCACAAGAGAGTGGGGGAGAAATGAATTAATATTCAAAAGAGTGAAAAATATTCTAAAACGATTTTGTAAAAATAAACCGTCTTAGAATAACAGTCTTTTAAGGTAATTTTCGTGAAACTGTCATGGAAGGGTAGTTTCTAAGACCCCATATTTACAAAATTATTAGTGCCTTACATATTAAGATAGTTCTTGAGGAATCATCGTCGTTTTGTTGTCGCAAAAAATACTTTTTCTAGTAGTGAGTTATATTAGGTTGATTTGTTTAATTTTTTTTTTAAATATTTTAAAATAGATATTTTTTTAATAAGTAAATAGCATTTGCTTATTGAAATACGTAATAAGAAACCTTTTTTTAAGTAAAATTTTTTAAAAGAAAAACTAAGAAAACAAAAAATTATTTATTTTATTAAAATAAGTAATTTTTTGAATAAATAAATTTAAACAAACTCAAATATGTATAACCATTCCCTTTTCCAAACAATGTAAATATTAATTAATTAAAACTAAGTAGAGAAAATACCACATTTGTCATTTTCGTTACTAATTTGTTTGGATTAAAAAGTGAATTAGAGATTAAAGAAATAAAAACAGTATGAAAGATAAAGATAAAAGAAAAATAAAATAGAAAAGATAAGCTCTTTGGATGGATGAATATAAGAAGGATAAAAGTAAAAAAAAAAATAATATCTTATTTGAACGAGTGAAAGAGGGAGTGAAAATAAATAGTTTGTTTTCAAAAAATTATATTAATTAAAAAATTAATAAATTAAGTTTAATAAAAATAAAAATTTTACTCTATTATTTTTTTCTTAAATAAAATTGTTTGTTCTTTTTTTAAATATTTTATTATAAAAAATTTAACTTTTTAAGAAACTAAAGTGAAAAAAGAAAAGACAACAAGTGATCATTCCCACTCCCCACTCCATTTCATTCATGTAACCGGGGATTTTTTTAATCCAAAAGATAAAGCTTTTTTTCTTTAATTTTTATTTTTTTTCCTTAAATAAACAATAAAATTTGATATTTTAATACTATTTCCCTTGTTTTCCTAAAACAATGGGTACTTTTTGATGTGTTGCGAATTTTTGAGGTTTGAAAATGAAAATGGATAGAAAAAAAATATGGTGAAAGTTTTGTGGATGGTAATAGTATGACAAACACTTCACTAAAAGTCCTTATGAATGACGAAGTCCATGCCATGCTAAGTTTATAAAAAATTTCAATTTTTATCAAGCTTTTATTATTTTTCTTACTTTTAAACCTAAAATAAAGGTTTAAATATATTTTTGGTTCTGAATAAATATCCATTTTTTGCGTTTGTTTCATAATAAATTTTTCTTTCGGATCAAGTTCATAATATTTGAAAAAATTTATCCAAGGTCTCTTCCGTTAGTCAGAATCAGTTAACTGTTTACGTGTCTGTTAACCAGTCACGCAGGTATGTCATATGTGATTTTTGTCTAACTGAGATTACATGTAAGATTTTTTAAAAAAAATCAAAAAGCAAAAACGACGTTGTTTGCATAATCTTTTTTTTCACCTTCACCACCGAGACCTTGAAACCTAGTCCTCCTAATGGCCATGGTTGCTACCAACATCTTCTCCCTCAACCATCTCTCCTTCACCCTCCAATCATAAACAACCAAACCCTTCTCCGATTCTTTAACCCTTTCAACAAACCCTTCCGATGTTAAACAAAATTCTATTCGAGTTTACCCATTGGAAAATATTGATTTTTTGAAACAGAGACCATGTGTTGGTGCCATCGGCTTTTGAAATGTTATTGGGTAACTGCATGCAGTGAATGACATGTGCCTCAGGGAAATGCGACAATGAGAACTCGTCAAAATTCACGTAGCGGTGGGGGAGGTTGAGCCAGAAGGAATAGTAGCAGGCGAGGCCATAGCTACTGAAGACGATGTGGAAGATGCCGAGTTCCTTGGCAATAGTGGCAGTCCAGCCGAAGAAGATGTCAAAGATGATAAGAAGTTTATGTTTATGGTTTTGGATGAGGATGTTTGGGATGAAGGTTTTGAAGGCTGGTGCTGGCTTCGATGAGGCAAATGATGAAGAGGTAAGGGATGGCATTGGTGTTCTTTGTGTTGGGAGGGAGGCCGTGGTCAGAGGAGTAGGATTTGGAAGAGGATGAGTTCTTTAGATTGACAAAAAAAAAGGAATTTTTTTAACCTAAATTCAAACGACGTTGTTTTTACTTTTTTAAAAAACAAAATCTTACGTGCAATTTCAGTCAGACAAAAATCACATATGACATCACATGTGACATGTTTGCGTGGCTGGTTAATAGTCACATAAACAGTTAACAGATCCCGACTAATAGCTGAGACCTCGGATAAAATTTTTCAAATATTAGGAACTCGATTCGTAGAAAAAATTTATTAGAGATTAAATACAAAAAATGAGTATTTATCAGGGACCAGAAATATATTTAAGCCTTAAAAAAATATATCACAAACTTCAAACCTTTAGATAAAAAAATAAATTGAAAATTTTAAGTGAAAAAATTGCCAAAGTAAAAGAAGCGTAGCCAATATAAATTAGAGAACAAAAAAAGAAATTAAATTAAAAAAAAATCAAAACCATTAATATTTACTTGTTTAACCAATTCTTTATACTCCGGCTGATTTACGCTCAATTTTTTGTCAATCCAATTATCAGAAAGTTATTATATAATCTGGAATTATGTGGTCTGATAAATATTTATATGATTTTTTTTAAAAATAAAAATATAATTACCTACATAACATGTGTATATTAATCAGGTTCATACATGCAGTTCACTACTACAAAAGTAGCTTTTTAAGACGCGAGATTTACATCGGTTCTTAAAGAACCGCTTTAGTATAGGACGCGGTGGCATTTTTGTAATTAGGGGGAGAATTTTTGTTTTTAAGGTCGCACATTCTAAGGCGGTTACAAATAACCGCCTTAGAATGTTATCTTAATGCAAGACAACAACGGTCCTTTGAAGTAGCCCGTCTTTGTTCCTGCGTGGCCCATACACTGACCCCTCTCTCTGCTGAACCTCACTCTCTCTTTCCACAATGTTGTGCCCTTCGCTCTCTCCCCTCTCTCTGCTGAACCTTGCTCTCTCCCCTCTCTCTGCTGTGCCCTAACTCTAACCACTCTCTCTGATGTGCCCTTCGCTCTCTCTTTCCCCAACATAGCTGAACCTCAGCTCTCTCCCCTCAAACCTCGCTCTCCCTCAAACCCATCTCTCCCTATCTTAAACCCCTGAAAGTTCCTCGAAACCTCGCTCTCTTGAAACCCACCTCAAACCCCTGAAAGTTTGTCGAAACCTCGCTCTCTCGGCAACGCCCATTGTGTGCAGTGGAGCTCGTGCTGTGAGTACGTGTGAGAGCCCGTGCCTGTGACCTGTGTGGCATCTCCCAGAAGTGTAGCTGCTGTGACCCGCCATGGTCTTCGCAGCTTAGGTCATCGTACCGGTAAGTTTACGAATCTCCTTAGGGTCTTTAATTTCTGCTACATATTTCCCCCATTTCCTGCGTTTATATCCAATCTATACATGCTTGATGGTTTCCTGTTCTAGACCTAGAGAGCTGACACACGAAAATAGCCTAAATACTTCGAGGCCTTGGCCAAATTTTCAAACCAAATAAATGAGAATCTGTTCTAGAATGTTAAGTGAAATATTGAAAAGAATTTTTACTTTCATTGAACCTTAAAAATAAAAATGATGAGTAATGTGGACATGTGGTATCCAAGCTTGTGTATTCAAAACACATGTGTGTGCGAGTGTGTGATTTGGATTCATTCTGGCAAAATGTTAAAATTTTAAAATACAACACAAACATATCAAATGTTTTATTGCATTTGGCATCTCACTTGTACAACCCATCGTTCTGTTTGATGCTTCAAGCATTTTAGACAGTCCTGTACTATAGATCGAGATGGTTTAAATTCATTATCAATCATTATATGCCTAATTTGCTGCTATTAGATTAGAAACCACCAATATATATACAACTGGTATCAAGAGCAAAAGAGAAGTGCAGGTGTGTACAGCTCTGTGTTGTGCCCCTAACTGATAAAATTCCACAAAATTGTAGCCTGTAGGTTCAATTTTCAGCATAAAGTTGTTTGTCATGTAATTGGTTACTCCTCTATTTGGAATTTTATAATTAAACTAGGTAACTGTTCATAAGATAATGGCATGTTTGGGAGGACATCATATACAAAACTCGAATATGAAAAATCAAATAGTAGGATTATTTTAAGATGCTGCAACCACTTAAACTTGGTGGTTCTGAGTGCATTGCATCGAATTAGTGAAAAGCAAGCATAAAAGGAAATTATATATGTAGAGTACTTGCAGTTGCAGTTGACTTCAGTTATGGGTGTTCTGCTTGATTTTTCATCCCACTTCTTTTACATATTTATACTACTATAGCTAACAGAAATTCAAATTGTTGTATAGTTAATTATCACTACCAACAAACTAGTGGAATGCTGTAACAAACTCTGGAAGATTCTACAAGCACTTGGAGCCTTCGCGCAAAGCAAGTAAGTGGGCTTCTTACTCACTCTTCTTGGCTTGTTAGTAGCTTCTGCAATGTGGCCTATGTGGTGTTCTGTTGCTGAATTGCTATCACTATCCCACTTATATAGTAAAATATACATAAACAAATGCCAGAAATGCGAGACTCGCCAGTGCTTGAATATAAATAGCAATATAATAATCCATCCAATCATTGGTTCAGTGTCAATGAGTCAATTTAATATAAAAGCTATACACATACACACACATATTATGTTTGCAGCAAAAATTAAACCTACCCTTTTCATTTCTTTAAATGTGTTAATGACTTGGCCATCACCACCCCAAGAGTTCATGGCAGATAAGGCTAAGGCTTCAATATGAGGCACCAAGTTGCGAAGTGCTTCTAAAGACAGTGACCTCTGAACAAGCTTCCTCAAATTAATCATTCTGTTAGTCTATCCTGTCTGGACGCACGCTGGTTAGGCACACAAATATAGAGTAGCAAATTTGGACTTGGTTGATGTAAGTGAATGAAACAATTAATTTGTTTCCTCTGTCATTCATTTGATAGGAATTGATGTCTAGAGACTAGAATACCATGCCTATGTGACTTATGCATTGTTGAAAAATACCCAAGTCCCACATCAGATGAAATCTAACATGCATGTCTTAATAGTTTTTGCTTTTGTATAAAATGTTAAGTGAAATATTGAAAAGAATTTTTACTTTCATTGGACCTTAAAAATAAAAATTATGAGTAATGTGGACATGTGGTATCCAAGCTTGTGTATTCAAAAGACATGTGTGGGTGAGTGTGTGATTTGGATTTAATGTCTATCGTAGTTTTCACCACATTTTAGAAGTTATCAATCAATATCAGATAGAACCAAAGCATTTAAAAACCCAAAGACAATACCAGACATAGAAATATGTTGATGGTTGTGCGAAAATACAAGGTTAAATTGTAGAAAATTCCACCTTATTCTGATGGCTAAGATTGTGGATTGTTAAAAAATATAATTCTGAGTAATTACTATACTCTTGAAATATTAAGTCATACCAAAACTATAAAAATGAAAGAATAAAGCATATCTGCCAAAAGAAAATACAGATTTTGCATGGGCCACACAATTTTATTATGTGATTTTTTTACAAGAATTACATATGGAGTTGCTGTTTCAGCATATAGCCTATTCTATCTATGTTTATGGTTTTGCACTTCAGTCAATACAATAATGAACCAAAATACACAGAATGCCAAATGGATTTTTCTTCATAACTAGCAGAAATCTTAAAATTGTTGCACACAGCATGGCCACCTTCTGCATGGTTTACACCATTGCTCCCTTTGCTTCCTTGTATAGTTGATCAATATGATCCTGCAAAATAATGTTGGCAAAGAGTAATGTTTATTTAAGTCATGCACACTCAAACATCTGATTGGAATTTATAGATCAGCATTTGGTGCTAAACATGGAAGCCAAAACTGATGCACATTTGGTACAAACTGTGAATCAAACTAGTAATTCAAAAGGTCAATAGTTATGAAATTTTGATCAAACCACAAGAAGCAAACCTTGTAGTACTTTAGAAATTGTGGTCTCTTCAATTTGAATGTTGGAGTTATTAAATCTCTTTGTATGTCGAAGGGATTTGGTTCTAGATGAATGGCTTTTAGCAGCTCAAATCCTCTAAGCTGAATATTTCTTTCATGTCAAATGTTTGGTAATACAGGCAAAATATATCATAAAACTAGAAACTGGAAGCATATGATAATGAATTATATATACATACTTGGTGTTTCTAACCTGTGTTGTTGAGCTCATCCAAAATGTGTTTTCTTGCTTTAAGATTATCACATAAAGATTTAAAATCATGAGTCAAATTGTGCTCTTTTGCCCAATAATTTTAGTACCATAAAATATCCAATTGATCGATCCGTAATGCAGACTGTTGAGATCATCAGTCAATTTTATATTTTGTGTGTTTAGCGAAATTTTAGTACCATAAAGTATTTTAGTACAATAATTTTTCAACTAAGGTAATGCAGAGTATCCAATTGATCGATCCGTAAAATGTTGCAATCTGAAAGTTAGCTTAGTACCAAAAATATGTCATGGTACATGTAATTTGACTTTTTCAGACTGTCACAAACAAGTATATCCAATCCAACCCATCTTGAAAGCATGATATCACATGCAAAATCATAGTATAGTTTCTGTTGCATATATTTTTAATTCTCCTTGCTTAATTACGTAAGTTAGGGTGGCGCCTAATACAAAACAGGTGAGATTCTGATTCTGATTCTGCAAATCAATATGACTCACCCAAAACATCTCTATTTAAATCGTACTTATGTAGTAATAACAAAGTGAAATATTATTATTCATTATAAAGAGAATAATACTATGATTTATCAGCAAAGGAATCCTCTGAAAACATCATAATGGCTGACACAACTAAACACCGACTGTAGTAGTTCCTTGGCTGTTTTTGTTTATAAAGATTACATAATTGTGGGTCAAGTCTTTGGGACCGTTCTACCTTGTTTGTGTCATTCCTCCACTTGCAATTTTTTTTTTGTCATTTTGCTAAGAAACAAGTGAGGTTTCCTAAGATATGGGATTATTTTTATAATAAGCTGGTGGTCCATTCCATTATGAGCCGCCAAAGCCCCAAAGACTCATAATGGAATTGTCTCAGTCACCCATGTTAGCACTACAACTGCCAAATGCTTGTGTAATGTAATCAAGTACAATAATTTCTTGCTTTAAGATTATCACATGAAGAACCAGACCTATAAGTAATCAACATAAAAATAAATACTGTACATGCTTGTATAGTGGGTCCTGGGACTTTTATTTTTATTTTTTTTCTGATCTGTGGGGGACTTATATATATACTTGATGGGGTACAGCTCATCATGTTGATAAAATTAAAAATATCATGATTTTTTCTGTTTTGCCTCCCTTATTTTTATAAGAAAAAATATATTCTAGGTTCCTATGATTTTACGTTGATAAAAATATATTCTAGGTTCTTATTAATGAAAAACTATTATCAAGTGTTGAAAATGTGACAAATTGAATGTGATTTGTATGGAGTAAACTCTAATTTTTTTTTCGTTAAAATTGTAAGCGCTTTTTAACTTAAAAAAATAGTATTTTATTCCCTACTTTGCAAAATATGATTTAGTTTAGTCTATTTTAGTGTAAAATGACCATAAAAATATACTTTAGTCCTTACCATCTTTGACATTGCAGGCCTAGCTAGCCTCTTCTCCTTCCAATCAACCCCACGACGTGGAGCAACTTCCCGCCTCGAACTTCCAAGTTGGTGAACAAATTAGTTTGCATCAAGGAGTGGCCGTTTGTCAACAAGGACATTGGAGTCAAGAAGGTTACTTAAAAAATTACTTTCTTTTACTCAAATTAAGGTTGCCTTAGTGTTCAACAGACGTTGTGCGTTCGACATAACTTAACCTTGTTTTGTTGTTGTTGTTTGGTAATGGTGGTTGCAGGGAACATATTCGAACAACAGCTAATACATACTTCACTGGGCTGCAAACGGGTCAGTGTGTATTTGTTGATTTTATCTGCTTGATGAATGCTCATATATAGTTGTTACTTAGGGTGATGTTGTTTAAGTAAATTCAGTGAATGGATTGAAGATTATTTATGTTCATGTTAACAATTTTATATTTTGTGTGTTTAGGGAAATTTGTGTTTGCCTGCATTTATGTGTTTACAATGTATATGTAATTTTATTTTTAGGTGTAGTAGATATAATATTGTAGGTTTTGGGAACAGCAAAGAATCTAAGTAAAAGACTTAAGTTAGGGATTATTAGACAAACATAGGTAGTATAAATACAAGCATTGTACAAAAATCCACAAACCTGATCCCATAAATTTGTAATTACTAGAATGATGAGTTCCCCAGTTAAATAACAACAAAAAAACCAAAAATATAAATTAAAAAACTACGGAAGAAAATTTGGACCAAATATTGAGAGTTCTAACTTCCAAATCTCCAATCGGACACCAAATACGTAACTTATCTCGCATTATTATATTAGTTTAATGTTTATCTATTAATTTTATATTATCATTCTAATTATATATTATTATTTAAAACATTTTTAAATATTTATTTTAAAAATTAAAAAGTTATTATATATAATAAATCGCTAACAACGTATCATTCATTATATATGGGGATGTGGCACTTTCATATATTCAATTTTTACAAACAAAAATAAACATATAATTAAAATTGTTACAAAATTTAATAGTCAAGATCTCCCATTGAAGACCTTGAGCTTAAACACTCTCTCTAATAGTAGTATTTTACATAAAAATAATAATAAATAATGATATTCATACTACAATTCTTACCACAAATTATACCACAAGTACCACATCGGCAAAATATTTAAATCTTAATGTGAAAAAAAAACAAATCTCATCCCTTAACAGGTCAAAATTTACTTTTTAAATCTAAGAAAACAGGTTAGAAAAAAAAATCAAATTTTAATGGAAAAAAAAAGATAAAAATGGAATGAGTTTTGTTTGTTTTAATCATATTTGTTATTTTTTCGTTAAGATTTGATTTTTTTATTTTATTTTTGTTGACTAGGGATGAGATTTGTTTTTTTTTCCATTAAAATTTAAATATTTTGCTGACATGACAATTGTATAATTTGTTGTAAAAGTTGTAATATGAATATCATTATTAAAAATAATCAAAGAAGAGAGAATCTTCATAAACATGATCGGTCAACATAATTAATTATCCATAAAATTAATAAATATTTTGTAAATAACATGTAACGAATAATATCGATGATATTCTCAGGTAACAAATGTTATATCGACAAATATTTCATCATAGGCACTTTTTATGTAAAATACTACTATTAGAGAGAGTGTTTAAGCTCAAGGTTATGTAAAATATCATTATTTTTTCACATTAAAATACTACTATTTTGCCGAGCTGGTTATTGAAGACCAAGTTGTATCTGTGATTCCAAATAGTCAAGGACAATGCTATCCATAAGACCTCCCATTGTTTTTGCTTTTGACAAGTGGATAGTGATTACACTTTTTTCTATATTTGTAAAAAATTAAAAATAATGCATGTGTCAATGACATAATGACAGACAACAGAGAAAGTTATGGTACTTTTATTAGTCAGCAGCACACAAGAAAGAGCAAACAGGTCATCGGAAACAGGACATTTCAAAATTTTAACTCTTGATACGTAAGGAATGCTTGCTTTGTGATTGTGTGATACCATAACACATTCTAGTCTAAATCCCTGGACATAATCTTCTAATAATAGTAATGATAGTAATATAATTATAATACATGAGCGACCTAAATAGCTAGCTTAAGGTAGATGGGACTTGAGAAAGGCAAAAATGTATAATAACATAAACAAGGGACCAAAATTACCAGTGCCAAAATTCGCAATAATAGTATCTTCACCATATCTGGCCTTCCTAAACAGTGAATCAGAGGGAATTCCCACGAATGAGTAGTGTGTAGTTTTCTTCCTTTTTGTTTTAGTGAATTTTTAACACAAAAAGTGAGACATCTGTGTAAAAAGTGAAAAGGAAATCAAACAAACTCACCTAGTGACTCTAATAAAAATTCATAACTTCTTTTCTTAACTTTGATGTTGATCACCTTGAGCAAAAACTTCTCATTTGAGAGTCTCCTCAACAGTTCTCATTGAGCTTGAGCAAAAACTCACCTTTGCTATTTTTTCCTTGTTTCTTAACATCGGGAAATGCCATATTTGTCTAAGTTAGATAGGGCATAACCCCTGTACCACACACGCCTTCATTTTCGTTTTTGGTCGGGTGAGGGGTGATTTTTTTTTATTTTATTTATAAAACTTATAATATTACAGATATTATTGTCTAATCAAAATTAGCATTGCATTTAAGCAATCATTATTTCATGAAGATAAATAAAATTAAATGTTGGTTTTGGTTAAAAAAATACCTCCATCCGTAACGAGAATTTGGATTTTTGAAATGCAATTAGATGCAACCGAAAACAGTAGTTGGAGTGCAGGAAGCTTTTAGTCACCTAATGATACTAGATCTAAGGTCCTATTTCATTGTCTTTAATTTTTTTTTATAGAATATTCGGTAAAATAGTAATGAAGACTTGTTAATTTATAATTAAATATAAAATTGTTTGATAAATATCAATTTGGAAAACAAATTGAAATTAAAAAATATTTTTCAAAAGAAACCACTAAAACAAAACAAAAAATTCAATTGATTTTTTTTTAAAAAAAATTATGAATAAAGATCAAAGAGTTTGTTTGATTTTGAAAATAGTAACGTAGAGTTTGTTAGACTAAAACTCACCTAGTGACTCTAATAAAAATTCCAAGGCTTTCCCTTTGTCCCATTTAATAGTGGGACGAATCTCTAGCACCTGTGCAAAACAAATGGCAATGAAAGTGAGACACCTCTCACTTCTTTTCTTACTTCTTTCAAACTAAATCAAATGCCCACTTAAAAAATAGATAAAAAGAAAAAGAAAATAGAACCATGGCCCACCTTTCTTCCTTGGGTAAGTCGAAGCTTCGGGTACTCCTTTAAAACTGATTTCACTTGGCGTGCTAGTTCACTCCATTTCTATGTATAGTGTGCATTTTGTTTAGACTTTTTCATGAACAGAGAAATAAGTAGTCCATATAATAATAAAAAGTTGGGCCGAAACCAAAAACACTGCAAATAGTTACAAACGAATGTCTAAACTGTAAAACATGGATGATTTCATAGCTCATAGTTTGTACCTTTTCATCAACGCAACGAAAATGGACTGAAAGACAGAACTTGTTGTTCTCAACCAGAGCTCCAGGAGTTGATTTTGTCTTTTCAACTAATTGTTGATACACCTAAAAAAGTTGTACCCAAAATAAATTACTTTTAACATTCTAGAAACAAAATCCATTTGGCTGGTTTTGGAACCTTACAAAATTTCAACAATTTTATTTCTGGGGTGTTGCCAAACTTATCATCAAAACTATATGATCTTCCTCAGTTTGATTTGAGTTATAATCAATTGTATGGTCCACTACCAGTATTTCCTCCCAATACAAATTTGTTGATTCTCTCTAGAAATAAGCTTTCTGAGCCAGTATCTTCATTGTGTAGCACATTGAGTAAAACTATGATGCAAAATGAAACTGCCACTGTGAAAAGGAGCACACATCACATCACATGATATTCTTGAGCCAAAGCCAAGTAAAAAAAATGATGTCTTGTATGCAGCTCTGCATGTCTACTTGTCCATCCCCGAATACACATCTATTACGTATCCTCCATAAATTCCCTCTGTTAGATGAAGATACTCCCTGTAATTGCTAAAAATGTGCATCTGCTGTCCCTGGAAAATCCATATTTCGTGACTTTTCTGGCATGAAAACAAAATGTGATCCATTGACTTTGCTTTTAACAATGTTCAATACATCAATCAGTCATTATCATATATAATACACAAAAATATTCCAGCCATTAACTTAAAAACAGTAATCAAAGTCAAACTACCCGTACGTGTTTTTACATCTACCTTTAATCAATTTTTTTTTACCCGTACGTGTTTTTACATCTACCGATGTAGAAGGCCTTTTTTTTAGTAGTGGTTCCAGACTATATAATAATTAATTTTCCCAATTATGAAGGATGCCTCCATCTATTAGACTTTATATATAATTAAATGGTTGTTCTAATATTTTCATCTTCTAAAATAAAGCATATATATTAATTTAATTAACCTGTCGAGCATAACGACGTAGCATCCAAATATTGAGTATATTTGTCTGTGTGTAGGGGGTTGGTGTCAGCAAGTCAAAATACTACACACGCACCACCAAAACTTATATCATATATATATATATATATATATATATATATATATATATATATATATATATATATATATATATAGCATAAACATATATCAAAATACTACTAGAAAATAAGGTTTTTACATTAAGACTTTCAACATCAATTATTAACCTATGTTGAAAGTAGCATCGTTAATATCAATTTTTCAAAACCAATGTTAACTAATAAATACAACATCGATTATTTAAATAACCGATGTTATACGATAAGAATTATGAAAAAAAAAGAGCTATAAATCTACATATTAACATCGATTTTTTTAAAAAATCGATGTTGAATGTTACTAACAACATCAATTTTTTTTAAAAAATCGATGTTAAATGTCGCTAACAACATTAGTTTTTTAAAAAATTGATATTAAATGTCACTAACACCATCATTTTTTGTTGTTAGTGGCGTTTAAAATCAGTTTTTAAAAAATTGATGTTGTTAGTGACATTTAACATCGGTTTTATTAAAAAACCGATGTTATTTTAGAACTTTTTTTTAATATGTTATCTGTTTTTTCAATAAACCCAAAATTAACCTGCAAATTTTAAAACCAGACCACACAACATATAATTTTCATTCTGTTTTGAAACAGTTTTTACCCGAAATTCCATGAGAAATTTACTAATTACTATGAATTTAAAACATATTTAATGTTGAAACATGAATTGTAAAAACTGTAAAATAAGTAAATATAAACTGCAATTACAAAATTGTTTAAACATCCTAAATTTCATTTTTAACTTTCAAATAGTATTTTGCCCACTGGATACAAAGCGCCTTCAATCTCTCTGGTTCCAAATTGGCCAACATCATCACACGGAAGCTTAGGTCGCAACTTACCCTCCACAACTTCCATGACAATCTAATAATATAACATCAAACATTTTATTTCATGATAATCAAGATCAAGTGACATTTCAGATTGATATACAATTGAGATTAGCATTGAACTACTTAATTAAACATTTACATAACAATTTAACAAAATTAACTAGGCAACTCAAGATTAGTGTGATAATCATATATACCTTGGTGGGACCATATTTCATCTCAACGTATGGGTAATTTCCAGTTAAAAGCTCGTTCAATATAACCCCAAAACTGTATACATCACACTTTTCATTATAAGATTCACATCGGATCACTTCTGATGCCATGTACACACAAAATCAATATCATTACATGCCACGTTTTTGAGAAAATGAAAGTTAACACCATTCAAGTTTATGTAATTTAATACTCTTTTAAATTTTAAAAATACAAAATCAATATCTCACTCCCTCTTACGCTAAATCTCTACATACTTAATTTTATCAATTCACGCTAATTAGAAAAAGGCTCAATTGATAGGGTTCATACTCAACACAATAGCATATCAATTTCACAGCAATTTCTGATTGGGACATCAACTGGTTCATCAAACATATATAATTCAGTTATAATTATAAGGATAAAATAAAAAATTACGGAAACACCCCAAAACTCCTTCCAATTGATACTCTAAGGATCCCTACACATGTTCTCACTAATCTCCAATTATGAATAACTCAGCTTTTACCTCAATATAGTCACTCAAGCATTCTCCGCTATCAATTGTGGCATTTTTGGTGCTCTCTAAAGCTCCTCCTCCGGTTGCTCTATTAGGGTTCCAAAACATTAGAGAGAAGGAGAAGGAATTGAAGCCTCCATTTGTATTGTCTTTGTGCGATTCCTTTTTCTCTTTCCATGAATTTTTTCTCGCAATTAACAACGGTGAAAGTGTGAATAATTGAATCAAGAACCACATATCAAAATTTCACGATAATCCAACGGTTAACGAAACCGGGATCGTAGTTTTACTGGGAAGGTTTTGGGTTTCTACGGGAAACGAAAAAACTATGATGCGAAGTGTATTTCTCTTAGCTTCAAAATATTTTCATGATTCCCAACGGTGAGAATTATCAAAAAATAGTTGTAAACTTGTTTCTTAAATTTCACAACGATTCAACGGTAAATGAGTATGAGATCGTCATTTTTCTAAAATAGGTTTGGTGGTATGCGGAAAAAAGAGAGGGTTTTGGAAAGAGAGGAAAAACGAAATTGAGAAAAAGAGGAGACACATGTAAAAACTGACCTAACACGATTTATTTTTATAGAGAGGGTCTGGTGTATTTATATTTTTATTATGTTAAATTTAATATTATGACATCAGTTTTCAAATAACCGATGTTAAAATCACACTAAATTCAGTTTTAACATCGGTTATTTGAAAAATGATGTTGTAAGTGTTTAACGACATCAATTTTCAAATAATCGATGTTAATAGGACGATGTTAAAACTCATTTTTTTAGTAATATTGGTTCAATCACTTCCAGGTGGGCAGGTAACAAGATCCTCTATATCCCACAAACGTTGACAACACCACAAACGTTGCACCATAAAGTCACCCATGGTCTTCCACCATGCTGACCATAATTTCCTAAACATAGAAATTAACTTATTAAGGGATAAATATAATGAGAATAATTTGGGTTGTTCAATAATTATGTATATATGGATTATCAAAAGTAAAATACTATCATATATGTGTATTTTTATTTTAATCTTAATCATTTAAATATAATATAATTAATAATCTATCATTTATAATATTTTGTGTGTGAACTGACTATTAAATTTTATTGTGAATGGTTAAAATTAAAGTTATTATTTATATTTACATTATTCGAATTTACTTTTGTATAAACTCGTCACAGGTTCTTCTTCTTCTTTTTGCCTCTGCTTCCAAGTAATATTGATGCATGCTAGCACACAACTATCCATTGCCTTCATGGTTTCCTTAATTTAAACTAATTTTTATTTTTATCACATATAATTTTGAGAAAAAAATTATGTATTAGAGTTTCAAATCAAAAGATAAGGTGCATTTAATGCATAGTGAAAATTGAATTTTTATTATTAAGGTTTAGGTGGTTTAAATGTAAAGTGAAAGATTGTATTTTACTAGAGAAAGCTTATTTGAATAGATGTATTGAAAGTTATTTTTATTTCAACTTCCAAGAGAACTTATTTATTATAGTTGGTGGCAATCTTTGTATGAAAATGTTATCATTTCTTGTAACCAATAAGTGAGATACTCGAGTTTGTAGAGTAATACACTATTTAGGGTGAATTACAATCTTGTAATCATTTTTGTGATAGTGAAATATTTTTGAGATGGTTTTGTGGATGTAGGCAAGAGGTGGCGAACCACATTAAATTCTTGTGTTTGTTATTATTTTTCTTACGGTGTAATATTTGTTGTGTTCTTATGATCCTTTGTGGGTGTAGGTAATTTTTTTGTGGGAGCATTGATTATCCAACAGTGGTATCAGAGCTATGGCTGGGAGCACAGAAAGGTTCAAGATATCGTTGTTTGATGGAAAAATAAATTTTATGATTTGACTGAGTACTATTCAAGACCTTTAGGTGCAACAAGGTCTTGATCAAGCATTAGAAGATTAATAGTCGGCTTCTATAAATGAAATCGAGTTTACTAAGATCCAAATGAGGGTTGTGAACACAATTCGGTTAGCACTTTCTCCCAAGATAAAACACAACGTGTTGAAGGAGACAACACAGAAGGCTTTGTGGGAGAAGCTCGAGAATATCTATGCATCAAAGTCATTAACCAATCTCCTTTGTTTGAAGATGGAGTTGTATCTACTCAAAATGGAGATGGGAGGAGATCTCGATGATCATATCAACAAGAAGTTCAGTCGGCTAGTAAGTCAATTGTTGAATGTAGGTGATAAACTCTTTGATGAGGAGCAGACATTGTTGTTGTTTGCCTCAGTACCAAGGTCCTTCAAATCTTTGGTTCAAATATTGTTTGTGGGAAGATCAACTTTGAATTTGGATGAGGTGATCGCCGCTCTTAGAGAAAATAAGAGAATGATGAGAACTGAAAATGTTGATGATGAACACCATGCAATAGCTGTGGTGGAGTCTGAATGAGGGAGCAATCATTCAAGGAGACATGATGGGCCAAGAGGAAGATCAAAATCGCAATCGCGTCCGGAATGATATATAAGTAACATACAATGTTACTATTACGGTGAGAATGGTCATGTGCAAGTGAAGTGAAAACAAATGAAGGAAGACTTTAAGAAATTAAGAGATATGAACAAAGATGGCATGAACTTCCAAGCTAATGTAGTAAAAAGTGTTGAAGATGAAGATGATGTGTTTTTGGCAACAAACGATGAGGTTGCTAAAACAAAATAGGTGATGGATTTTACTGCCTCAAAGCATATTAGTAGAGATCAAGAGATGTTTGACACTTTGAAAACCAATGGAGAATTCGATCATTTCAAGTTAGGGAATGGTGGAAAAATGAAGGTTGAAGGCATAGGGAGTGTGAGGATGAGGCTACATGATGGTGCTATTCGAACTTTTTCAAATGTGAGGTTTGTACCTTCTGCTGTTGTTCATATCATTTCTATGGGGGAGATAACATCACAAGGGTACGAGTATGTTGGTTCAAAGTGAGGATGCAAGGTGTACAAGGGGAGACACCTGGTGTTGTGACTTTTGAGGACAGAAAAATAAAGGTAACATTTGCTATATTGATGAACAAGCCTTGAAGACAAACCACGATAACAAAGTGAAGAAGAAAGTGAAGTTTTCTAATGTTGTAAAAGTGTTGGAAGATACTTTCGTTGGATGAGGAATTTGTTCACTTTCAAATTGATGGAAAGATATTTCTCTTTTGGCTTGAGGGGGAGAATTGTAGAGTTCTAAGCCAAAAGATAAGGTGCATTTAATGCATAGTGGGAATTGAATTTTTATCACTAAGGCTTAGGTGATTTAAATGCAAAGTGAAATATTATATTTTACTAGATGAAACTTATTTGAATGAATGCATTGAAAGTTATTTTTATTTCAACTTCCAATAGAACTTATTTATTATAGTTGATGATAATTTTCACTATAAACAGAGAAGAAAATTATTGGAGAATATATACATGAAGAAAGATTGTGTGAGAAGAGAGATTGTGAAACAAAATCACTTTATTGAGAAAAAAATGTCTTTGTGAGTGCAAGTAAGATTACCCAACATGTACTGAGAGTATATAAAAATTTACACAAATATCCAATTATAACTCATTATATATGATAAGTTTGTTAACTTTTAAAATAATTATCTTAAAGTAATTCAAATGATAATTTGTGATTAAATGATAGTGTTACTGCATAAGCATTAAACTCTATAATTTTATCAATTGAATAATAATATAATTATTGATATTTTTGTTTGAATCTACCGTAATAAAATTTCAACTTAAAATTTTATATAAATTATTCAACCTTTTTACCACTAAACTGATGAGTTTACTTCCTGATAGTTTGAACTTAAGGAGACAATAATGATACGGATAATAGTTTAAATATTTTAAATTTAATGTTTTTCAAGACTTTTTTTTCTATGATTTGTTTAATCCTCGAGAAAATTATAAAAAAAGAAGAAAAAACAGAAAATCCAAACTCAATTGGGTTAGTCCAAACTTGGTCGGGCTATAGTCCAACCCTAGTCTGATAATGATATAGCTAGGTTTAATGATATATTGGACGGAAAAAACTAACGTTTAATTTGAGTTTATAATTTAGAATCTAAATATTACATTTTATCGGATATGTTCGGATTAGTCCAATAAGCCTATCTATTTTGCTGCATCTACTTGTTGTTTAAAAAAAGAATCATATACAAATTAAGTCACAGAAACGTGAATGAATAGTGAATGTGACATGTAGTGAAAGAAAAATAGTGACCGTGACCTAATTTACAAGAGTCATGTGAATAAAACACTTGTGGATAATGAGATGCATGCGAAACATCAATTAAGTGACGAAAGTAAAAGTCAATTCAGGCAACAAAATTTTTTTATATTAAAAATTGTATTTAATTTTTTTATAACAGACAGGTAAACAGAAAAAAAAGAATGTAAGATATACTGGTTAACATAATAAAAAAATGTCATAAAAGATCTTATATGAACAATATAACTTTTTTTATATATTTAATTTTAAGAATTTTCGATCAAATTTCATTTTCTTTCATTTTTTTTTCTGATGCATGTATGTTTAAAAATTTAAAGATCCCGATAACAAATTGTGTAAGGAAAAAATTAATGAAAGTTATGGCTAATTAGGAGACGAGAATCTTAAAACTTTAAATTAAAAATATTTAAATCACTGTAGCATTGAACATTGAATTTCTGGTTCATGGTTAGGGTATAAACGTTGCCCATTTCTTATCCCCGTGATCACATGCCCTGATTCTGCATGTATAATCCTTCCCCGCAGGGGAAGTAACAGTAACCATTGTGGTCGAGATTCACACGAAGCTTTAAATATTGGTCCTCATTGAATATTACAAATGACATAACCAACTAAACCAACCAAGATCATGTGAACTGATGCTGTAAGCTAAATCACATTTATATTTTGGTGTAGTCAGTAGTGAGAGGAAAGTAATGTTTTAAGGTCTTTGATTCTATGCAAAAGGGTTTTAATAATTAAAAAAAGGCATACGGCAATAAAGGAATCTTATTATGGAATCAGTGGTAATTAATAATGAATTTAATATTACTATAAGTACATAATCTTTTTTCTCATTATTAATATAATATCATCAGCCTTCCTATATTAGAATTTGCATATATATATATATATATATATATATAAAATACACAAGTCACAAAATCTAAAATTATACTGATTTATTTGACACACTTTTGTGTGTGTCTCAAATAAATAAGTAGAATTTCAGATTGACTGACTTTTAAAAAATAAATTAAAATATTTATTTTTTATTTATTTGTTTTTAAATTTATTAATGTAGGACTTAGTTTCTTATAGAAGTGGATAAAAATAAAATAAAATAATTAATTTTACCCTTTTTCTAAGTAAAAATAAACACAATAAGAAATGCATTAAATAATATTTATATAATATTAAATAAACATTTTATCATTTTAATAATTTTCCATCTTAAAAAGTAAAACT